>NW_007737550.1:34672-36209 GCF_000696425.1 Galeopterus variegatus | reverse complement strand
CCCCCACCTCTGCCTAACCCTTGCCCAGTTTTATTCATCCTTGCAGGCCTCATCTCCACCTCATAGTAGAGTCTGTATCTGTTTATTGCCTCCCTCTCACACACCTACGAGGGTACTTTTAAGAGTTCATGGAAATATTCATATTATCTTTAAATTCTATTTTTCCACGAACTGTCTGAAGTATCCTTGTATAAGAATATAATCACTATGAGGGCAGGAACTATGTCTGTCTTGTTCTCTGCCATGCCTCCAGCACAAAGAATAGTGCCTAACACACAGTAGGTGCTCAGAAAATATTTGGTGAATGAACCAATGAAATTGTCTGCATATTCCAAATACCGCCCCCCCCCCCACTTTCTCTTTCTTCTGGACTCTGCAGTCTTTCTCAATGGAAATAAAAAATATTCCTGGGTTTATCGGTACCTCATAAAAGAAAATATATTTTTCTCTTAAATCTCTTGAAAATGGACAGCAGAGGCTCCAGAACACCAAGTTCTTAGAATGAGCACAGAGAACCTGCAGGCTGAATTCTAAGACACGAGACCTGGATTGTCATCGAGTATAGGTTGTGGGGCTGGTGATTCATGTGTGACTCAGTTACCCCAAATTTCAGGGTGAATCAATTTCAAAATCAAAACCTCAACATGGAAAGTGGAGGGTGGCTTTGTTTCAGCATTCCTGCAAGAAGGCAGGCTTTCTGAAAAGATGCTATGTTGTAGATAACTCACCCACAAAAGGGGGGCAGGAGGGAAGGGAAGAAGCCCTAGGACTGGGCGTATTTCTCGGCTAAGGCTTTGGGTGAAAACTGATCTGGGAATGCGTGATCCTCAAAAAATCCGCCAGCCCCCAAAGTGCTTAAGTTACCCCTTCGACCACAGCCACATGGAGAATGAAATGAAATCCCACGGAAAGGTCTGACTTTTTTAACATTATGCAATGTTTGGGTGAAAAAAAAGGGGGGAGGGACATCAGAAAAAGCCTATCTTTTTGCCAGCGTTTAGCAGAGCTATTTCTAGCTTTAATGATACACTTCACCACCACTTCATGGGCAGTTTTGAGAGGCGCAAAGGCGGGGCCGTTCTGTTATGTAACCCATTTAAAGTAGGAAATTTGCAGGTCCTGAATGAATTCTGTTACTGTGCTCCCACTTCTGGAAAGTTTGGAGAGACTACAGTTCTATTTTGAGGTGAGCAAATCCATCATTTATAGACCTCCTCACAAATACCGCAGGGTTTCATGTCACCCTGAAAAGTTTCATAACAAAAACAGTTAAAAGTACTTGGAACATTTCGTCTCGAAACCTTATTAGCCTGAACAGTGAGTTGGGCAAGGCTTCCCAGTTGCCAATTATTAAAAAATGCAAATATCCAAGATCAAATAAATATTCATCTCCCAGCCCACCCCACTCTTTAAAGAAAAAAAAAAAAAAAAACTAAGTCCAGCAAAATATTCTGGTCAACAACATGAAAAGAAATGTCTGTTTTTAACGGAACTGTTGGCCATGAAATAAATTCTGAAGCTATGAAAGCAACGTCTT
>NW_007737550.1:24715-33279 GCF_000696425.1 Galeopterus variegatus | reverse complement strand
TCCACCACCACCCCCCGCCGTTATAACCAAAAATGCCTTCAGATATTGTTACATATCCCCTGGGGGCCAAAATCACCCCTGGTTGAAATCAGATTAAATTAATAAAACATGATGTCCCCTGCTTCCTACACAACAGCTTAAAAACCTTTTTTGTTCTAAAACTTAAGTGACTGTATTCCCAAATCTTCATCCCTTGACTAAAAAAAACCCCCCGAAAGATTTCAAAGCCATCAAGAACTGTATGTATAAATACAATATGAATCTTATGTTTTTCACCTTTTTTCCCATTTTATATCAATTACTTTTTAAAATTCTGACATGTTTGGAATGGGCAATAGTACAGAATAATAAATAACATGCATTGGTTTGGGGTTGTTTTGCCAAAATGAATATAATTTTTTTTAACTGGAAAACAAGTTCGTTACATTTTCATGTACCACGAGATAAGCATAAAATAGGAGCATTACAATAAAAAGTCTTCATTCTGACACCAGAATTCATGTTTCTGTACAAATTAAAATGACCCCGCAAGGCAGAAAGTACACGAGCTTTATTGGGCAACAGCAATGGGCCACGCTGGCAAACAATGAAAGTAGAATCTCTCAGAAACACGAATGATCACATGTGTGTCATCATAGAATCGAGAATTTAAATCATCTGGAAGTTCCTGCTAAATTAAAGCATACTGTACCACAGCTTCCCTTCTAATCAAAAAACTCTGTCCTGATGAATATTTGCAACGAGGATTACATATAGAGAGATTTACTAATAAGGAAATCATGGACTCCCAGATGAGTTTACAGTTAACCCCACTGCAACAAAGTAATAAATTCGCCACAATTTTTTTATTTTTTATTTTTTGCAAATACCACACCCTCTCCCCCACCTGACCCCACAAACACAATATTCACTGACACTGCCCAGCTATATTAACAGAATGCATCTCGAACCATGCTGTGACGGAGAAGACAGATTCACAGGTAATGGGGCTTTGGCATGAGAAGATGCTTCGGAGCTCCAGGGAGAAGCGCTGCTCACACGGTGGGATACTTTTCAGTTCCACTCAAAAACATAATTTTTTTTCCAAAAAGAAATGGACATCATTAATGGAAATATTTCAAGTATATATAAATGACAAATAGCTTTACATTATAAGAAGAGGGGAGAAATAAAATCTGTTGTATTTACAAAGCTCCTTGCATATTTTTAAAATGAAAACAGAGTTGGGGGTGATAGAATTTTAATACAATGGAAACCCAATATCTCTTAAGAAAAACTTGATATACACACTCACACACACATTTCAAACACACATAAAAGGTAAAAGTGACCGACAGATGTTTGCTTTAAACAGGATAAAGCAGAATGTGTATGTCCCATTTGCAATTTTGGCAAAGATTTTAAATGATGCATGTAAAGGCATCTGTGCATGCCCACCCCCGCCCCAGTAAAAACAAGACAAAGTATAAAAACAAAAGTCTAGAGGGGGAAAAAAAAAAAAAGGCATTAACTTGTCAATTTCCAATGAGCACAGAATTCAAAATATATTAAAAAGTTTTGTCAGTACAATCTAAATTTTCAGCAGAGAACAAACAGAGGAAATGTTGGTAAAGAGATGATGATATTTAAGATAACTGTTACAAAAAAGAATTCCACTCAAGGTGAGCTCGACTGGGATGGGATATAATAATGCTAAAAGTGGGAGAAACGCCAGTATGTGGCCTACCTGCTCAAGGCATCTGGAAACAGGTGGTTTGCTTCAACTTTGAAATGCGCCCAGGGATGCCCTCCAAGAAGTTAGTGCCACCTGTCTCACCTAGCACCATAGACAACACACATGTGTGCATGCGTGCTCACCAAACTAGGACCAGGACAGTCAAATTTGAGAAATGACTCGAGATGGGGAAACCTATCTGGTCATTTTCTTAGAGAAGGGAGGAAGGAAAAAAGATAAAACAAACATCATCAAAAGGTATATCAAAGGGCACGGGGTAACGTGTCAAACAGTGCTGACTGTGCCTTGAGGCCCTCTGACCTCAAATTAAATTGGCTTTCAGAAACCTAAGTCCCTTCCAAGGCGGGAGTGTCCATGGTGCTTCATATGAGCACTTTCCAGATTGGTGAACCAAGAAAAAGGTCAACTATATTCTTATGCTTAAGCTGTATACACTCAGGAGAGTTGCTTATATAATAGCTCGGGTTTCTTGTCAGCTGTTTCTTTACTCCCCCCCTACAACTAAGATCACCCCATGGAAGTGTCTGAGCACTCCCAGGTGCTCTATTGGGATTACAGTTCCATCTGTTCAGGTAAGGGTTGGGTACTCTCTCAACCAACTGGATGCCCCCTGTGACCCAGTGTTTGAGAAGCATGGTGTGCTCATTCCTAGACACTTGGGGATCCCCCGGCGGGTGGCGGCAGCAAGCTGCCCACTGGCCAGATGATCCTATGACAAGGTTGCTTCCACTTGGCTTTCGGTCCTTCTCGCCCCTGACTGCCTCCACCCAAGTGTGGCTGAGACAAGAGAACAAGGAGGTTCGTGGTGGACATGGGCGAGCATCTTCCATTTCCACGTATCGCTTTTTCAGCCTCTCTGGGAAGCTTTCTCCCTTCGAGATGTCAAGCGGTATCTTAAGTGTTGACGTTAATAGTCAACTTGTGCACCTCAACCAAAATTGGGAATTAATAAAAAGAGCAGAGAGGTCATCTTCATTCTCTATACCTGCTGGAAACATCTAAAATCTCCTCACAAGGGTTCCACATGACTGACCTGCAGAAGCCATTGCCCATCTCTGTAAACAAGGCCAGGTTCAAGGTTTGCGAACTCAGAACGGATCTAACTTAAGACTTCCAGTTTACAGACTGACTTCCAAGAAAGCAAACGGAGGCTCAAAAAATTTAAGAACAACTTTCTCTTCCACTACCTTTGAAACCACATAAAAATCACTCCATGAAGAAGTCAGACTTGCTCAACTTTCTGAAATTTCTGGACAAAGATCCTATTCCTAAACAACCCTTCATTTAATGCAATACATCTTTTCTGTAGACCTTTTCTGTCTGGCAGAAATGGTTGAATCTGGAAGAGGGAAATACTGCAAAACTACAGAATCTTAAAACAAAATAGAAGTGATGTCAATAGATAATTTATCAGTGCTTGCAACTTACTGTCATTCTACAAAGTCTTAAAAGGACAACACAAAATACATGTGCATTCAGGAGGACTCCAAAGACAAGGGACTGTCTGATCCTTGAGTCCCCAACTCTCCCTAAGGTAAGCTGGTAGGCATCAGAATCTTACATCTCCGAAACTTACATTTCTGAAGCACACACCAGTAGTGTCATGCTGAAGATCTGAAGGGTACGTAATCATAAAGAATTAATCATAAATCCAAGATATCAACCACACTCAGTTCTTGAAGATCCACAAGCTTGCACAGTGACCCACATAAATCTCTCAGCTGAGCCACCAGTTTTAACATATTCACATCCACTCAAATATGAATTACCAGGGGTTGAAACAGGCCTGCGTGGGTGCCTTTTAGGAACCTCCCTCCTGTTTATTCAGCGTTAGGACTCCGTGTGCGTGCAGAGCCTTGTCACATCAAAACTGCACGTGTTAGCAACTACTGCAAAATCCACGGGAGGTGGTTAATATGAATGGAACTTGAACTCTGTCCATCAGGAAAGTGCAGAGACCAGGGTCCCCTCCACCAAGCGCAAAGCCTAGGACGTGAGCTTCGAGTAGCTGGGGGGAGAGAACCTTCTTCGCAAGTATTTGAGGACGTAGAGGGGGAGGCAGCTGACCAGAGTGATGACGGAGACTTTCCACAAGAACGACAAGGTGGCGATGAAGTACACATCTGAAAGCAAACAGGGAAGACAGCGGTGAACAGGTGGGAATGTTCTGGAAGGTGCATGTGGTCCAGAAACAGTTAGACTTTCCACAAGAACGACAAGGTGGCGATGAAGTACACATCTGAAAGCAAACAGGGAAGATAGCGGTGAACAGGTGGGAATGTTCTGGAAGGTGCATGTGGTCCAGAAACAGTTGTCACAGCTATCAAAGGGGAAGTTGTCTCATGTCACAAACACATGACCTCTGCTGTCAGCTTATTTCCCTTATTCTCTCCTCCTCTCTCTGACCTGTCTCTGTAGCTTCCTGATATTTAGTGAAATGCTATTTTTAATAACTAGGAAAAGAAAACTTGGGTGGGGTAGGGTGGAGTGGGAGATAGTGTTTTTGATTTGGAATCTGACAGTTGGAGTTTCTTTCTAAACCCCAATCCCTGGACAGCAGAAAAGTGACATTCAAATGCACATTTCTGCTTCCCAGAAACATTTTCTCTTTGTCTCAGTGGCAGTCACAGAAAGCCACGAGATGGATCTGAGGCACGGTACAAGTGGGCTGACACCCTATTGTCAGAAGCAGGCTTACCCTTGGGGACCATGACCTAAGGATGGAGTGCTCCCTTCCCTGATGAGGGATAGTAAACCTGGCAGTTACCAGCTTTTCAAGAGAGAGGAATAACAACTTGTGGTTTTTAGCACAGCGGATACCAAAGTAAACCCCTTCCCCACTTCCTGAGCACAGGATGCGGAAATGCAGCTGGCACAGATTAAGCACCTACTAAGTGCAGGGCTGGGTCCAGGGCCCAATCCACCATGCAGTCTCACCATGTGCCCCTCCGCAGCCCTGTGGCTGGCCCATGTCAAAGGTAGCCTGAGCCTCCTGAGGGCAGGGACCACATCTTTGGGACCCCCTCAGGACCAAGCCCTCAAGCACATAGTAGGTGCTCACAAAAGCCTTTCTGAGAGACTGGGGACCAAGGTGAAGCTGTTCTGAAACTTCACTTTTCACAGGGATGCTCCTGTTACCTTTACTAAAACCTCTAAGAGTTTTAAAGCTGATAGAAGAACCGTGATCAAAGATGCTTCCACAGTAAGGTGAAGTTTCTCAGCCTTTTCCTCAGAATCACCCCCTAAGGATCCTTTTTAGACTTTTTTTTTCTAATTGACCTACTCCATGAAATTTTAATGCCACAGGTATCCTGTATACATGTTTATAGTACTGTGAATAGTCTGCACTTAATACACAAATGGAGCAAGACCTGTTCACACCCCAGCCAAGACCAATTTTTGCTCCCTTCTTGGTGGGGCCACATCACCCCCAGCTGACAATGCCCACCATGGCAAAGGCACAGGGGTCCAGCAGCCAGGCTACACCACAGCCGCTGCTAGAGAACCCCTGGCTCCTGCAGGCCTCCCACGGGGCAGGAGGAGTATGTGAAGGGGGTGTCCTATAACTGAAAACTTCCCCCAGAGGGAGTCTGTCTGCAATTCTGAGCAGAGAGGAGCATCATAGTAGGGAAGCAGCCTCTGGCCCCTGAAGACGTTCAGTTTTGTTTTGATTAAAGAACACGGACAGAAACTTATATGTTCCCACTGAAGAGGAAGGAGGTGTATGAGGCTTTGCAATAATAAAGAGGATTCTCTGCTGCCTCCTTGCTGGGCTTTTAAGATAGTGATCCCTGGCCTGGAAGTTTTGAAGCTTGGGGAAGCCTGAGTTTGCCCTGCACTGGGAAAACCAGAGTAGAGTCCCCTGAGACTGTCCACAGCACAACACAGAAAGTGCTGGACCACCTGAGTTGTGACTGTGCTGCGACTTTATGAAGCTGAGCTAGAAACTGGCTTCTGGACAGGAACTGGAGCCTGTGTCAGCACCTGAGGGCTCAGCAGCACAGTGGGTCCAGCGTGGCATGTGGGTCACCTTGGTGGCCCTGCAGGGACCTGTGGCTCACAATCAAGGGGTAAGTATTGGCTGAATGGAAATGATATAGCAACACCTCGTAGCAAGCAAGAGGCCAGCTTGGAGGAGCAAGAAACCCAGGCTAGTCCCTCTAGAGAGGGTGGCTGGTGATGAGTGAGCCAGGAGTAACTGGCATCACCTCTGTGGTCAGAGAAATGAGCTGGGGTGAGGCCTACACTTGCCCATCTATAAGTTTCCATGACGTTTTTATCTGGGGTCTGCCCGAGTCTCTATCACCTCACTGTTTTTCTCTCTCTGCAGCTTTGATCGCATCTGACATTCCTGTTCTCACAAATCCACTGACCTGCTCACTGTGTGTCTTCCCAATCAGAAGGGAAGCTCCACGTAAGCCCACCCACCTCGTTTGCCATCAGAGCCCTGGCACACAGCAGGAGCTCCCACATATTCACTGAATGGACCAACGCCCACTGCTGATGACACGTGTCACTTCTTGGTTTGATAGGAGCTAGATGAGGACGAAGCAGCAAAGGAACGGTCCCACGGGCAAAGCTCCAGGGCTTGGCGCCTCCCAGCCCCGCCACTTGGCCATATCCAGGTCACTTCTACCACTTTTATAGACTGGCCTTCTGATTAAGATGTCAATGGGCACAAAGGGGCTTGAGGCCAAAAAAAAAGCTTAAAAAATCATCAGCTCAGGCATGATTCTGAAGAAGCCACTGCCTCTCTTTTGTAGTTTCTGGGGCATTGTTTAAGGACCCATCCTGGCCTATCATTTACTCGAAAGTAAGACCTGGATACCCGACATCCCCATAGCTCCTTAGAGCTCAGCACAGTGGCCTGCTCACTGGAGAAACCCAATAACTAATCAAGTGGATTCACTGAGTCAAATGGATTCTTCTTCTAAGCCAGTTAGCTCTGCGTAATTTTAAAAAAGAAAACCCTCTACATGGAGATCGTGCCCTGTATCCTCACTCCTCAACTCCACATGCTGATTCACAATTGCCACTTGTAAGAAAAGGTAGACAGCAAGTGCAAAGGACTGCTGCACAGAGCCAGGCCCTAGCCGTGTGCTGGGGAGGCCACCTTCCCGCACACGTGGGTGACACCTCTGGGCTCTACGCACTCAGGGTCTTACCAATGAATTCATGTAGGAACACCAGGGAGGCGATGTAGCAGGCCAGGCTGAGCAACTCAGCCACCGTCATGAGCCAGTGCCAGGTCTGGATGGTCAGTGCCACCATCAGCAGCTCGGTGAGGATCAATGATGTGAAGGAGATGGCCACGATGTGCACGAACTCCGACTCGAACAGCAGCAGCGCCCCATACATGATGGTGCTCCCTGGAAAGGCCAGAGAGGAGTGGCCCTCACACCCTTCGTGCCCAAGGCTCCCTCTGCCCCCCGCATTCGACACCCTGTCCTGACTGTTCATTTCGACATGAAAGGCACCACTTGTACAATGAGGTTAGTGAATGCTGCTTTATGGGGTTTTAACCCTACGGATTTCCTATTTTCCCCTTTGGCCTCATAGAATAAATAATCTAAAACTGTAGAGAGAAGAAAAAGGACGAGGGAACAGAGGGAGGGAGTAACTATCTGGAATTGATGGAAGAAACAGAAATTTAAACATATTATTTAAAATGATAGAGGTAGTTGGTCACAGAAGGACAAACGCTGTGCGATTCCCATTCAGAGGAGGTGTCAGCAGCAAACTCACAGAGACAGAAAGTACAGCGGTGGCTGCTGGGGGCGGGGGCGGATCAGTTAACGTGGATAGAGTTTCAGTTACACGATGGGAAAGTTCTGGAGATCAGTTTCACAACAACATGAATATACTTGACCCAACTGAACTGCACACAAAAATGGTCAAGATGGCAAATTTTATGTTTTGTTTTTACACACACACACACACACACACACTAAACATAACCAAGAAACTGAAAGAATTATGCACCTCTCCTGAGAGAAGTGGAGGAGGTTAGCATAAGTCCGTCTTCCCCTAACATCACAGGAACTGAACTGATAACGCCGCCTGCTGGTCACAGACATTAGCAGCACGAGGGTATTACTTAGAGGAGGTACCCCGGAGACACTGAGGGTAAAAACTCTTCCAGTGACTGCCTTTTCAAACAGGGCTGAGGACGGAGGGGGTGGAATGGAGGACCACTACTTATTATTATAAACTTTCATGCAGGATTTGCTTTTTTAACCAGATGCATGTATTACACCTTGATATATTTCTTAAAAACACCAAAGAAATCTTAACAACAATTTAACCCTCTGCCAACAAATTTAGTGGTCTCTGAACATTTTGATTATACAGCCCACTGCTACAAAACATTGAGAATGAACCCCAAATATACATGTTTATTTGTAAATTATATATATGTACCTGTTTGGATATACAGAGATATTAGGACCACTGTACAAATATGTTATGTGTGTTATACAACATACATAAGAAAATTAATTCTACAGAGTAAGGAAAAAATAGATTCAAATTGAAGTTTTGAATTTTCTTCCTGTTTTCCAGTAGATCATCTTACAAAGCCCCTATAGTCTTTGGGACCCTGCCTGGAGGGTCCAAATACACGTTTTTCAAAAACTACAACTTGGGCTGATGTGGGGGCTAAAACGCCATGCGTGTGACACACAAAAAAGCAACTACAACTTGACCTAACTCAGAAAAGGTATTAGAACATCCCAGAAAGTAGCCGCTTTTCATTGAATGTTTGAGTTCTTATAACTCACTGAGCAGGGTTTCCCATGAGACATGCTGTCACCCCCCCCCCCCCCCCCCC
>NW_007737550.1:18889-23715 GCF_000696425.1 Galeopterus variegatus | reverse complement strand
CCCCCCCCCCCCCCCCCCACTGCTATTTTAAGTTCAGATTCACCATGTCCTACGGGCAGTGAAGGGACTCCCTTGGGTCAACACCAGAGCACAAGTCAAACAGATGGCTTTGCCTGTCCTTACCTTGATAGATGCTAATCAAAACCCATATTAAGAATGTCTTATAGGACAACGGTCGGCCCTAAGTGAGAGACAGAGAGAGATTAGCACAGGGTACCACATGTGGCCCAGCAGTGTGCCGCCGGCTTGCACATCACTCTTCTAACACATCACTCTCCCACCAGATGAAACAACCTGCCCATTTTCATCAAAAAATGGCTGACACACATTTGTGTACAGTAGAGAAATTACATTTTTGAAAGAGAATTGATATTAGATGGGAATAAATCTGCCCTTTAGTTAAAGTCCCTTGAAGACAAATGAACAAAATCAGACACACGTGTGCACACACTTGCACCATGCACACTTTCTGGGAGTGTGCACAGGAATGTTTCTAGCAGCAGACACAGCTGCAGCTGCAATACAGAGCTGTCCGGGGCTTTTTAAAAGCCGTTGGTTGGTTGGTTTTTGGTTTATATATTACTCGACTTTCACATTCTTTATGTGTGCGTATATTACTGTTTTAAGAAAAAGCAAACTCCCATGCCTCCCCCACAAGTCAGAAAGCCACCAGTTCAAGGGTGTTCAACTCAGATATGGAGGGTCTGTGTGAAATCAACTAAAAGGAAAAAAGGAGGGAGGGAGGAAAGAAATAGGAGGGAGGGGAAGGAGGGGGAAAAGGGAGGGAGAGAGGGAGGGAGAGAGGAGTGAATAAAACCTTGAGGAGATCCTTATAGAGCTCGGGATACAGCATTGCAACTTCCGACTTAACATCTTTGTCCAGGACCAGAGAAAATACAGGAAACATGGTGTAAATTGTGGAGTACCTGGGAGAGAACATCGCCACAGGTAAGACCCAGCCAGTGGAGCAGGAGCAACCGCTATGCCAGCCTCTGCAGCCCCGTTTCCACGCATTCCTCCAACTAGTATTTACTGAGTGCCTGTCATGCTCGCCACAGGTAAGACCCAGCCAGTGGAGCAGGAGCAACCGCTATGCCAGCCTCTGCAGCCCAGTTTCCACGCATTCCTCCAACTAGTATTTACTGAGTGCCTGTCATGTGCCAGCGCCAGCTTTAAGCACTAGAGATTCATGATGAAAAACAGACAAAACCATCTGCCCTCGAGAGCCTCCATACTATTTAGTGAGTCACTGAACAAATAAAGTGAACTTACGTGCATGAGAGATAACTGCTAAGGGGGAAAGTATAATGGGGCAGAGGAATAAGATATGTGCATGTACATGTACGTGTGTGTGTGTGTGTTTATTAGAGAGGCTGGCCAGGGAACAAGACATCTGCATAAATGCCCACCAGAGGCGAGGGCAGCCATGCCGATACAGGGAGGAAGAGCATCCCGGGCAGGGAAACAGCAGGTGCAAAGGCCCTGAGGTGGAGTGTGGCTGTCACGTTGGCAGAACAGTGAGGAGGCCAATGTGACTGAATCTGAGGGTAACAGGGGAGATGAGGACCCAGAGGGCCAGATTATGGAAGGTCACATGGAGTGTGGCTCAGGGCACCCCGGCTATATTCAGCATATTCTTTCACTCTTCCAGGACCAAAGGACAGTCCGTTTTTCCAATAGCAGCAGGCAGAATTCCAGTGCCTGCTCTCAGGATAGACTAACTGGCAAAACAGAATAAGATGGAAAGTGGACTTTGTAAGACTCTCCCTGGAGACTAGCTGGTCTGTGCCTTCCGGGTCTTCATAACCAAGTCGACCCTGCGTGCATCCACATCTAGGGAATTTGGTAACCAGACTCCACCCACCAGTGAAATTCAAACACTGAGCACATTCTCTGAAAGGCCAAATGGAACACCGTGAAGTTCCAGGTCAGGAATGGGGATGGGTTTGATAGTGGCTAATGTCCAAGTGACACTCTATCACTGTGACCTCCAGCAGGAATGCTCCATTATCCTTGAGAGCAGGCTATGGCCCTCCTTTGGGCTCAGCTATGGCCAGGAGGGCACTTTCCAGATCCCCTGTCCCTTCTCCTAAGACCCCAGTGGAATCACAAAGTCTGCAAACGTTCCATCTCTCTCTCTCACAAATCATCTGATAACCTTGGACTCTCCGGGGTGGGTATTTTCTTGTTACCAGGCACAAATGGCAAAGTCCTATAAACCACAAACGTATTGGACTCTACTTCTTCAGTTTGGTCAAGATCTTGACAATTCAAAACCTTATTAATTCAAAAAGGTGCTAAACCGCATTGCTGGGCCTGCCTCACTGGGGCCAGGGGTACAAGGTGACTTGGGGACTGAAGAGTCTCTACACAGATGTCTCTTCTTTCTTCTGTGGCACTGTATGGAGGTTTCATAAAAAATTAATACCTTGCCTGGATTTCCTTACCCGATGATGAGGAATCCTTGATAGAGAGGAACGGAGGCAAAGTAAAACACGGAGGAAAAGACAGCCTGTGCCAGGGAGAAAGCAGGACATCAGCAAGGATCGTGATGAAAGCCCTTATGTTCACATAAAAAAATAACGCCCACTAGGAACGGAGGCAAAGTAAAACACGGAGGAAAAGACAGCCTGTGCCAGGGAGAAAGCAGGACGTCAGCAAGGATCGTGATGAAAGCCCTTATGTTCACATAAAAAAATAACGCCCACCACTTATGCAGCATGCACTCCACACTGCTATTGTGTAGGGGTTAAAGCAGAGGGAACCTCACTGCCTTTGTGAACATGTATTAAGTTCTGTGTGCTGACCCAGGAATGCTTTGCATATGATCTCAGCGAGTCTCCAGAACAACCCATGAGATCGAGTCGTGGTATCACCCACATTTTCCAGAAGGGGAAACTGAGCAGTCCCCCAGCTCTGTCTCCAGAGCCCACTCGTAACGGCTTGTGATTACTGCCTCTCCCACTGCACTCGCTGATGAGCGAGTTGGCACACGTGTGGAAACACAGGGAAAGAGCCTCCAGCGTTGCCACACCAGTCACCTGGGAGGCTGGCAGGCAGAGAAGACTTCACTTCTCACATTACACATTTTAGTAATTTTGGAATTTTTTACAAAGAGCACATGACAGTCTACTCATGCAATTAGACAAAAGCAATGAAGGTATTTACAAACATTCACCAAGATGTCTGCTTCCTGATTTGGAAACTACTGGGGAGACCAAATCAGGCTGGATCTCAGTGAGTTCCTCCTCAGGACATATACAGAGTAATGGGAGGAAGGTGTCCTCCAAGCTCATTTCTATTCATATAAAACCAAAAGACGGCCGGGGCAAGCACTGCCTGAAGGCTTTTTAAAAACTAAACAGTAAGGAAAGGCTGAACCATCCTAGTGACTAGAAACAGTGTCTACCCAGAGCTGTCTCCCACTTATCCCCTGCAATGGGCAGAGTGAGAAGGCACATGAAGGACACACGCTTCCTTCCGTGGCACTGAGCTCAGAACGCAGGTGCCACTGAGTGCTGTGGCCACATGCAGCCACAGGCTCACCCTGGTCATGACTTCAGGGTCACAGCACCAGGAAAACCACCTTTTAATGATGTCTCACCCAGATTGGGCTGCTGCACAGGAAGGATGGTTGTAAAAATGTCAAGAATCTGGTGTTTGTTGTGCAAATCAACATCAGAAGCCCCTTCCTCTTAAAGGGCCACACTGCCCAGAGAGCCTTCATCTTGACAAGCACACATTGGGGGAAATAAAAACACTATGTCCACGTCTGTGGGAGACCACTGTCCAGGTGCAACTCCAGCTGGGACCTGCTCTCATTCAGCCACTTTCAACACAGCAGACAGGGGTTAAAGGCATTGTTTCCCTTAAGAACTATGCCTCATCCTAGAAATGTTTTTCTGAATTGACATTAATGGTAACATCCGGGCACTCCAGAAGTCAGTTTGCTCGGGGACAAGCTGATTAATCTCCCAGTGATTAAAGCCACAGCATTATCCAGTTCAACTGATTAATTAACATAAATTAAAAGTACAGATGTGGTCTGATGAAGCACACCAGCTGTTTGGCTTTAGATTATTTTGATGAAAATCACTTTAAAGCTCCTTCCACTCACAAATGCAATAGATATTTAAAACATAAAATCACCTCCAGAAGGCCTGCATGAGGCCAGTGGAGGGAGAATTCTCAAGTACATAAAGCAGCACCACTGGACGCATTCTGCAGGGCAGACTGCCCTTGACATATGATTACACACCTTCCCTATAAATTAAAATATCACCTTATGTTTATACATTATCCTGTTTTGCTTTTATTAACATTGGAAAGGATGCCTTCAGCACTGATGCCTTAGAAAAAACTGTTTCAAAGAGGCCGTGTCCAAAGGCAAGGCAGATCTTTCCATTTTATAGGCGGGAAGACTGAGACCCGGAATGGTAAAGTGATGTGCTCAAGGCCTCATAGATACTAAGTGGTTTAGTCAGAAAGAGATATAGGTTCAGGATCTGCCATTCCTATGTTCTCACCACCTAACTGGGAGTATTGTCACCTCCAGGAGGAAAATCAGCTTTTCAAAACCCAAAATGTTTTCTTTCCCTCCCTTGCCTCTTTCTTAGTACACACTTAAGGAAGTGTGTACACACTTAAGAAAGTGCTACAGCCTGACAACAGATTTTGAAGTAGCTGGTGAAAGAGAAGGTGGGAAAATATACACCCTAGAATCCTTTTGGGAAAAAGCTAAATGGGAATAAGATGTTAATCCCCAAGGGTATCAATAATCATAATAACCAGGATCAACTCCCAGCCAGGCTCTGCTGGAAACCTTG
>NW_007737550.1:15600-18097 GCF_000696425.1 Galeopterus variegatus | reverse complement strand
GGGCCTCGGCCTCCCCATCTGTAAAACTGACTCAGGCTATTGTGAGAATTAAATGAGATAGTGCACTGTGAACACTTAGCCTGATGCCCAGGGCATAGGAAGAGTTCAAGAAAAGTCAGTTATTCTTTTTTTGTGGTTCCTCTCTGTGACCCTTGCCTCTGCAAGTGAAAACATCAGGACCAGAATATTCATTCAGCATTCAACTCTGCATCTCTCACTCTGGCAAACCAATTATAATAACGCACCCCCAATTCTATTAATTCCCATCAGTTATACTCCACCCGCTTCATGCTAAGCACTGGATGGGCATCACTGCCACATGGAAAGGATGGCTGTCACCACTGCTGTGGACTGAATGTCCCCCCAAAACTCACTGAAGCTTGACCCACACTGTAACAGGACTAAGAGGGTGAGAAATCCAATCCCGGTATTTGAAAGGGGGGCCTTCAAGAGGTGACTGGACAGTGAGGACGGTGCCCTCGTGAATGGACTGATCCATTCATGGAGTAGGGGGTGTGGTTCTGATGGCTTTATGAGGACAGCGAGTGAGAAGGTTAGCTCTCTCTTGCTCATGAACATTTCTCTTGCCACGTGACACCCTAGTCACCATGGGACTCTGTAGAGTCCCACATAGAAGAAGGCCCTCACCAGATATACCCCCTGGACCATGGACTTCCCAGACTCCAAAACTGTAAAAAATACATTTCATTTCTTTATAAATTACACAGTTTCAGGTATTCTGTTATAAACAACAGAAAATGGACAGCCACCTAATAGAGGAAGCATCTAGAGAACCAAGATTAAGTGACTTACCCAAGGTCTATCAGCTGGAACGTGGCTAGATGGGGGATTTAAAAGGGCCAGGTAAGGGTAACATTTCTAAAGCATCGTCTAAGTCCCAGGCTTCTTCCATGACAACCACATGGCCATATGCACCTGGGCAAAGGGAAGAGCTGCCCGCCCACCTGCACGCTGTAGGCATGTGTGTCTGTGCAGAGGTGCTGGGTGCCCACCCACCTGCATGGTACTGATACAGAGGCTCCTGTGGATCACAAACTGGCTGAGGGCAGCTGATCGCTTATAGCTGTTCCGGCCATGCACCATGAGTAACCGGCCAAGATGCTTAAATTGAGTGATGGAGAAGTCCGCAGCCAGCGAAGCCTGTTTTCCTTCCTAAAATCCAATGAAATCAGGCACTGTCAGAAGCACAAGGGGTCAAGGCAAACACACCTTTTTTAATTGAAAAAGTAAGACATTGTAAAGAGATCTCTGAGGAACTTCAATAAAGAGATTATTTGGTTTCGAGCTGTATGCAGTTGATGGTCCAAGTCTAAATTTGGTTCTAAAAGAAGAATTTATTGAAATAAAAAACATTCTGAATCACAGATACTTATAATTTGGAGGACAAGTGGATCTTGTATTAAGTCTTGAGGGTTTGGCCAACCCCATAAGCAGCAAACAATGACTCAAAAGTGGGTGTTCCATAAAATTCAGCTCCCTTAAGAGTTAAACGTAACAGGAGAAATGACCTGATGCTACTGGGGGCGGAGGGGAGGAGAAGAGGTAGACTAACGGGTACAAAACTTAGCTGTCTACCCTAAATGAATCATTGTGCATATATGCATGCACTGAAAAAGCACAATGTACCCCGCACATATGTACATGCTAAAATAAAAAAATAAAATAAATAAAATAAACTGATGCTAGTAACAATATTAAATGAAATATTCCTGAACATACAGCTCTGCACATTTATAGAAGTAGAAAACTGATAGGTCAATCTTTAATGGAATTCTCTCATTTTAAAAGATCCTTGTTGGATGCCAATAATGGGACAGAGGGACGTTAGGGCTTCCTGATGTGGTGCAACTGGGAGAACACAAATTCCCCTTATGTGGTACTCACACCAAAAACAGAATCTGAATCAAATCAATCTAACAGATATTGGGGACATTCTATAGCTGTCCCGAATGCTTCAAAAACACCAGTGTCACAGGGTTGGCCAGTTAGCTCAATTGGTTAGAATTCAGTGTTATAACACCAAGGTCAAGGGTTCAGATCTCCGGACCAGACAGCTACCAAAAGAAAAAAAACAAAGCGATGTTGTGAAAAAGACCCCTCCCCAAACATAGTGAAAAACACCCCTCCTCAAAAATGGACAGAGAAAGTGTTCTACATTAAGGAAGATTAAGGAGACACAAAAGCATGCTAAGAAATGCACTTTGTGACCCTTGATTGGCTCCTGCGGCTTTTTTTTTTAAAGCTACAAAGACATCTGAGGACAATTAGAGAAATCTGACTATGAATATTATATATTACCATTATATCAATGTTACATTTGGCTGGTGGTGATAATATTATTTTGTGTAGGTAGGAGAATATCCTGGTTCCTAAGAGATACATGTTGAAGTATTTAGGGGAAACATATTATGTCTGACACATACTTTCAACTGATTCAGAGAGAAAATGTGGCAAATGTTAACAACCAGTAAACTGA
>NW_007737550.1:14381-15066 GCF_000696425.1 Galeopterus variegatus | reverse complement strand
ACACATACTTTCAACTGATTCAGAGAGAAAATGTGGCAAATGTTAACAACCAGTAAACTGAAGTGAAGGGCACATGGAAGCTTGTTGTTCTACTTCAACTTTTCTGAAGGGGTGACATTTTTCAAAATAAAAAGTCAGAGGGAGGATAAAAAGTGATGGCTCTACATGCTCTGATGTAGAAAGAAATCCAAGATATAACAGATTTAAAGCAAGCTCCATAACAAAATGCACAGTATGTTTTTAATTTAAAATTATACTTGAAAATAATATATACATACACGTGTAAGACGTATGTATATATAACAAATATATACACACCCATAACCAGTTATATACACACATAGAAAAAATTTTGGAAGAATAACCAATGTTACTAGTTTGATGCAGCTGTCTAAAAGAAATGATGCACTTTACTTCTAAATTGTTTTAATTTTCTGTAGTGAGCACTTATTTTATACTCTAATAAACAAAGAGATCAGGATATAATTTTTTAATAGAAAGGGAAATGTTTTAGTTCTATACAGAACTGGTAAAGAATTCTATTAAACTCAAGCATCCTTTCTCAAAACCAACATTCTAGTAACCTATACGGATTTCAGACACATCATCTCATTCGAGAATCATTTATCTCTGCAACCTCAAGTCATCTGGCTGAGAGCCAGAAAGGGTGGGAAGGAAAAAAAAA
>NW_007737550.1:0-13689 GCF_000696425.1 Galeopterus variegatus | reverse complement strand
AAAAAAAAAGAAAAAAAATGCCTATGGATTAGCCAAATTCATGAAGATCTGCAACAAAATATACGGGAAAGCATTTCTGGTCCTCCCTCAGGCCCAATGTACTCTTACTCAACACATAGTTCTAACAAACTTGGTGACCAATCTTCTTGCATACAGTCACTTAGAGATTACAAATTAGAGAGGGCAAAGTAAATTGTAAGAGGCAGTTACACAGTCGACAAGGAGGGAAAGACAGCAAAATTATTTTATACACAACTTTTAAAAATCATAGCTGCCAAGGCCTTTTGTGAGGGGAAACCACACCATGTTCTTCCATAAACCCCAGGAGATCAGCACGTGGCCTGATAACCAAGGCTTTAAGTGACAATGCTGACTACCACCAAAAAGTCTGAAGTACATTTATCTTACCCCAAGAATATAGCAAAACACCTGTTTTTAAAATTTAGGTTTTGACAAGCAAACAGTCAGCATTTGTCCATTTGTAAGATACAGTGATAAGGACTTCCAGGTGAACCAAGGAAACCGTGAGACATGGTTCCTTATCTAGATACATGGATTCTTATCTAGAACTTCCGGGAGCACTAAAGCTGTGTTTTTGGGGGGAAAGAAACAGGTAGACAGACTTCAGCTCGTGGCAGACAGCTTGCTCACCTTTCCTTCCACCCCCACGCCACAATCGGACTCCTGAATCATACTGACATCATTGCCTCCATCACCTGCAGGTTGTGACCGGAGAGAAAAGACAGGAAAGTGAGGAGAGGCAAGAAAAGACAGCCCCCACATCTCATTCCTCCTTTAAATAACAATCCATTTTCCACCTTATGCTGAGTGCTTACTAAGTAATCTTAGCGTAATCTCTCCAACCACCTGTGCTATCAGGATCTGATCTCACAGGCAAAGCTGCTGAGCCTCAGAGAGACCAGGTGACTGGCCTGGGGCTCCAGCATGGAGCAGCCTGCTAGTGAGAACCGGCAGAGAGATTTGAACCCAGATCCAACTCTGCAGTGTATGGTCTTCACCCCTCTGTGCTGCTGAGTTCCTGTGTCACTAGCAAAGGCGGGGAGGTCCTTGGACACTTATCTACTCTCTCTCAAATGGAAATATTAAGAATAACCAGAAGAGGACCAACATCCACGGGGAGGAAAAAATCATGACCCGAGTAAAGTGGCTGGGGAATAGAGGTCCTTGGACACTTATCTACTCTCTCTCAAATGGAAATATTAAGAATAACTAGAAGAGGACCAACATCCACGGGGAGGAAAAAATCATGACCCGAGTAAAGTGGCTGGGGAATTGGAAGAATGTAGCAGCACAATCCAATTATCCTCTGGAAAGTAAACCCAGTGTGCCAGCAGGATGGGCCCGGGCAGTCGCCTACCCACTGCACAGGTGAGCTTCCCGGTGCGTTCCTGGAGCAGGCGCACGATCTGGGCCTTCTGGGTCGGGGCACAGCGGCAGCAGACCACGGCCGGGCACTGGCAGGCCAGCTCCATGAACTCGTACTCGTAGTACTTGAGGCAAACCTGGAGGGAGAGGCGGTGGCTCAGCCCATGTCTCCTCCCGGCCCGCGGCTCCCCCCACCACAGCAGGAAGAGGCCTGTGCTCCTGGGAGGAGGTGGCTATCAGGGTCCCCACGCCTACCTCCAGGGAGTCTCCGGAGATGACCAGGGCGCAGTCATGCTTCCGGCGGAAGGCGTTCAGCTCGAGGTGGGCCTCCCCGCGGTTGGTCACCTGGAAGGGAACAGAGAGATGGAGAAGGTACTGCTTTCCAGAGATGATAGAACAATAAACAGCGGCTTCCTGGAGCTGGTCTGAGGACAATGGCCACCCCAGCCAAGGACCCTGGCCCCTCCCCGACACCTGACCCAGAGCCAAATGAAATCCTGTTTGTTACGATTGTGTTAGGAATTGGGAGGCCTGTGCCCCAACCATCACCTTCCACTTCCCCCAGGACAAAAAGTGACTGCACTTTTATTATGTGCCAGGCACCGTGCTGGGCACTTTTCATGGATTTTTTTTTTCTCATGTATTTCTCACGACAACTCTACCAGGTGCATACTGAAAACAACTCTACTTTACACCTAAGGAAACTGAAGCATGGTGAGATCTGCCATCCTGTCTAAAGTAACACAGCAAGTAAGTTGTGGAGCAGGTATTTGAAGCCAGGCACCTGGCAGGGGTGGCCAACTTTTTCTGTAAAGGACCAGATGTTAAACACTGCTGGCTTTGCTGACCATACGGTCTCAATCAAAACTACCCAACTCTGTTGTTGTAGCGCAAAAGCAGCCATAGACAATACGTAAACAAGGGGCTATGTCTGTATTCCAATAAAATAAAACACCTGTTATTTACAAAAAACAGGTGGCTAGCACGTGGGCCATAGTTTGCAATCCCCTGAATTCTAGAATGTACGGTCAATTCTTATGTTTTAAGCTAAGTTCTATAAAGTCATTGCAAACACTGAATTAGCAAATACTGAATCATTGTCTCTAGAGGCAACACAAGGTTAGGTTCCTGCAAGCCTCTGGTCACAATATCTTTGTCAATATGTAACCTTGTCTTACGTGTGTTTCTGTATAAAGACACTTGATTCATTCACATTGAACTTGCAGCCAACAGCACTACCACTGGTGCCTGAAGGAAACTCATCTACCACATGCTTTTTCTCTACAGGGCACATCACAGTCTTCTTGCACTTAGGAACACTAGACAGCAGCACTTCAGCGCTCTGCTGGGGGGCTGTTTAAAACAGCAAACTGCCAACAGAAAGCAGAAAAATGCCCAAAACCTGATACTTAAATGGACCACAAAAAGGACGCTAGTTTACTGTTTGTGAGCTGAAACGAGAAGGCAGAAGGCTACGGTGTCCAACCTCAGCTAGGAATGTGCACGTTGGGCAACTAAAACTTTTCGCCACTCCAAACATATCTGTGAATGACTGTGAATGTGCCATGAGTATTGATTTTGAGGTCACAAACAGATTTTAGTGAGTAGACAAATTCACAAATACAGAATCCACAAATAATGAGAATCAAGTGTATCTGCCTCTACGTAACACTGTGCTGTTCCAAAAATTGCTGGATTTCTTGAAGCTTCTATGTGCTATGGACCAAAGGCAGGGGTGAAGGGGAGACCCACAAAACATCTACAGCCCCTCTGGTTGTTTGGGATGCTGGCTCTGGTTTCAGATACATAGGGTTGCTGCATCCTGCACCAAAGTGGAGCTGGTGGCCCTCACTGCTCTCCCTCAATAAGCTCAGTACAGTCCTTGCTGGGAGAAGGACTCCAATACGTGCATCGTTTTGCTCAAGTGCTTGCCACAAGGGCGGGCTATTTCTCATTTGCCCACCCAATTCACCTCCTTCAGAAGTCTCTTCAATGGTCCTAAATGCTTCCCCTCAGGAAGGCAGACAGGCCACTATCTGTGGCCTGGGATTTTTTTCTTATCCAAGGAGTTGGCCTCCAGGGGTTCAGTGAGATCCTGAGAATCAAACGCACAATTTCACGTGCATGAGCTGATCTGCCTCTTTCCGGAGACAGTGCCTAACTTTCACCAGCTTCTTAAAGGGAACCGTGACCCTCCAGAAGGTCAAGCGCACAGCAGTATTAGCACAGGGCTGTGACAAGGTGCTCCAAAACCACTACCGGAAGGAATTCCTCAGCCTGCACCCGGGTCACTCAGTAATCCCACCCAGACCAGTGACAGTCTAAAGCTGCCCCACCTAGGTGGCTCACATGTTTCCCCTCCCATCTTTAGGGGCCCACTTGAGGTTGTGGGGTTACAGGACAAATCGAAGCATAACCCCCACAGGGCCCCGACACAGACAAGGCTTTACCAGTCGAAAAATGTGGATATCTTGGTTTCTGGTCACCAGATGTGCATTCTTTGCTGTGCATGTTGCCGTCTCCAGCTTGTCCCCTGTCAGCATCCAAACCTGAAATTACAGCATGAAAAAGGTCCTGTTCATCTTTGAGGTTGACCTGCCATCTGCATCAGCTCAGTTTCCAACAACACCGAGCTGAACTTGGTATGTTTTGTTTACCTCCTTGACACTCATGGTGTCCCCAACACACCACAGGAAACACCCAGTTCAAGGGCTTTGGGACCCTGGGCAACCACTGCTGGTGGCAGCAAAAGAGGTTGGGACACTTCTAGAAAGTGCCACTTGGCCACACACTACAGAATGCAGAGTTAGACCTCACAATCCCCTTCTGGGAATTTGTCCGAAAGCAAGAAATAACCTAAAAGAAGAGAAAGGTTGTGTGGGGGTCACTTGCGTGTCCTATAGGAAACCATGACTTGTGATGTTACGGTCTTTTACATGTCAGATGCTCGGAACAGACTTTCTTGGGGGTTAACCCTGCCTAGAAAATGCTGACCATAAATGTGCCAGGTTCTTCCAGCTCTTGCATCAGATTGTTCTGCATTTCACTGCTGTGGGCCCAGAGAGAGGAGGTGACTTGCCCCAAAGCCACACAGCTAGCTCTCGTCCCAACCAGGCTCAGCACCCGGGTCCTCCGAGTCCAACCGGATTGCGCTTCCTGCTCTGCTGTTTTACCTCATTAACTCATGAACCCTTCTGCTCTCTTTGCTCCCAGCAGGGAGGAGACTTAGAGTCATCAGACAAAGGACATCTGGACAGCGGGGAAGGATAGGAAAGAAAACAACAACAGACACTTGGGGTGTGCACCGAGTGCCAGGCGCCCGTTAAGTGCTGCCCGTGGTGAGACGCATTCACCCTCACGACAACTTTGTGAGGCAGGAAACAGAAGCACTGAGTGGTCAGTCACTTGCCAAGGGTCACAGAAGCAGCAGATGGAGCAGCAGGAATGAGGAGTTGGGCGGGGAGACAGGCAGACGGAGGTGCCAGGCACCCCTGGGGCTGAGTGTCCCAGGCCCACTCCTCTGGGTTTGACCTCAGTTTGGGTCAGTGTTTCCCTTCAATATCCCATCTGGCCTAAAAACAGTATTCTTTAAAGTAACCCTGGTTTAGTACCAGCTCTCGGGGCTCAGTGTAAGAGAACAAACTCTGGGCTGGGAAAGGAGCTGGGAGGCTCAAGTTCTAGAAAACTATGAAAAGAATTATCAGGTTCTTCACGTGGCCATCTCCCATGCTGGGACAAGAGGAAGGCGCTGCAGGAAGTGCCAGGACCCAAACTCCAGCCCCAGCTCTGCCACCTCCCAGCGTGAGAACCTGGGGAGTGTGACCGCCTCCCTCAGCCTCAGTTTCTGCATTTGTAAAAGGGGCTGAAGTAGAGATTTTCCTGTGAAAGATGGTACCTTAGACCTTAATTACAAACTAGCCTGCCACCCTCCCACATGCTCTCCCCCAGTTCACGTCCAACAGGGGAAGCCAGAAAGAAAAGTTGTGGCCATCTTTGAATAAAACAGCTGTTCTTGGATAGAACAATTTTTTTTTTTGTCTTTTTTTGTCTTTTTTCATGACTGGCAACGGATTGCAACCCTCAGTGTCGCGCCCGTACCGGATTGTCTTTTTTTGTCTTTTTTCGTGACTGGCAACGGATTGCAACCCTCAGTGTCGCGCCCGTACCGGACCGGGACCGGCAACGGGATCGCAACCCTCGGTGTTGCTCCCACACCTCGCTCAGCCAGTGAGCGGCCGGTCTGTATGTGGGATCCGAACCCTCGGCGGGAGTGCCGCCGCGCTTCCCAAGTGGCGCACTGTAGCAGTGCGCCACCGGGCCGGCCCTTGGATAGAACAATTTTGAGAAGAAGAAAAATGCCAGGACAAAGCTGGAAGCAGAAAGTGGAATCTTCAAAAGTCTAAGAGAAAATCTCAGAAATTGCCAGTGCCTAATTTTAAACACTATGATGCATGCAGCAGAAATGGGTCTGCTGTCACCAGATGTCCACAGACGGGATCCTGCTGGCAATTTCCTTGTGATGAACCAGGCCTCTGAGCCAAAGGTACATGACAGAATGGTTGAGTAGGAAACATGACCCATGCATGTGACCTCCCAGGGCCTGAGTGCCGAGACTGCTCTGTGCTCCTACGTGGCCCTGGTCAAAGGGCAGGCACTTTTGCCAAATGCAGGCTCCAGGACTCAGCGAGAGCTGCTTTGAGTGGAGGCAGGTGACAAACACACACATTTTCAGGAGCTTCAGGCCGTAAGTCTGCTAACACTTTGCCTGGGCTCACTGAGACAGAGCCTGGTCCTCAGACGCCCTCTGCCGGCCTCTCTACACTAAACTACTAGATAGAGGTTTGGGGCCCCAAAGAATAGAGTACAAAATGTACATGAAGTTGTCCCCCAGTATCTGTGGGACACTGGTTCCAGGACCCTCACAGATACCAAAATCCACAGATGCTCGAGTCCCTGACATAAAATAGTGTAGTATTTGCACACAAACTATACACATCCTGCCGTATACTTTAAATCATCTCTAGAGTACTTATGATACCTAATACAATGTAAGTGCTACATAAATAGCTGTTATACTGTTTTGTTTTTTTCCCTATTGACTTCAAAAATATATTTTCAGTCCACAATTGGTTCACAATTGGTTGGTGGAGCCCATGGATACGGTGGGGGGCACAACTGTGTAGCAGTTTGCTGGTGCTGGTGGTCACTCTGTTGGGTGGTCAGTCAGATGACAGATGGCTGACTGACCAGTCACTCAACTAGAAAATAATGAGCAGCGGTGCACTAGACACTGTGCTTGGACCTGAGCCACCAGGAGACACACATGGTCCTCGCCTTTAGGGAGCCCAGGGTGCTTAGGGGAGGCAGACGGCAAAAGCAAATGCCACACAAGACGTCTCCCAAAACCAGGGCGTGAGGGTGGAAATGATGGCCCCTTTGGCATGGGAGCTCCTTCCCGCAGGCCCCAGGCAGGCCCACTCTACCTTGATGCCAGCATTGCGCAGGGTCTCCAGGGTGGGCCGCACGTCAGCCTGCAGCTGGTCCTCCACGCCCGTCAGGCACAGCAGCTCCATCTCCATCTCCAGGCTCTCGATCACAGTGGCCACTTTGAGGGAGCGGTCGTGCACACTCAGCTTGGCCTGGACATAGCGGGCCTGGGACACAGCAGCAGATGCAGTCACCGCTGAGGGCAGGGAAGGGGGAGGCAGGGGTGCCCACCCCCTGCTGACAGTGGAACACAGGGTGGGGGGACTCCAACAGGTGGGCTGGACCCTAGCTGGGGGAAACAGGCTTTTGGCCTCCTCCTGAGTCACCAGTACAGACGCTGGAGCTGGACAGACTTGAGTCCCACCCTCAGCTCTACCCTCCCCCACTGTGAGACTTCCAGCAGGTCCCTTAACTTCTCCCAGCCCCACCTGCTTTCGTCCACGAAATAATAACAGCACCAATCACACTGGGCTGTCTCGAGGACTAGCACAACCCAAGACCTCAAAAAACAGTAGGTGCTGCCACACATAACACGCACTGCATAACCAAAACTCTGGACTGCCAGGTTTTCTAAAGTCCCATGTCTGAAGACCACTAACCCAATTCTGCGTATTCCATCTTTACCATGTTAGCAAAAACATGAAAGAAAACCAAAAGTCCCCTCATGGGCCCATTCAAAGCAAATACTTTTAAAAATTGAAAGGCAGGTGTTATTTATCAGGGGTAGAACTCTTAATTTAAAAAAAAAAAAAAGCAGGAACCCAACCACACAGACGAGACAGACCCACACATAATTTCTCCGGGAGGAGCTGGGCAAGGAGCTGGGCAAGGACCCAAGAGCCTGTCCCCCAGCCCCATCATGCATGGCATCATGCACGTTGGCTTCATGCCAGGCACACAGCAGTGAACAAGACAAGGACCCTTCCCTCAGGGAATGCACAATCTATAGGACAAGATGACAACAGATGAGTCAACAATCTAGTTCAACTCCAGCATTTTTTTTTTTTGTCCTTTTTGAGACCAGCCGCACCGCGCTCAGCCAGTGAGCGCTGTGACTGCACCGGTCATCCCTATATAGGATCTGAACCCGCGGCGGGAGCACCGCTGCACTCCCACACCACACTCTCCCGAGTGCGCCACGGGCTCGGCCCCAACATTTTTTATACTTAAAGAAATTTGGGCTCCGAGAGGGTGGTTTATGACAAATTTTCCAGAAGGTATACTATGTGCATTGGGGATATAAGAGCAAACCAGACTGATGAAGCCCTTGCCCTTAAAAAGATTGCATTCCAGAGAGGATATGGGTAAGATGAATGTTAAAAATACAAACAAGGTCATTAAAGATGGTGTTAAGTGTCATGCAGCAAGTTAAACGGGGTGAAGGATGGAAAGCAAAAGGGTGGGGATGCCTTAGACAGGTGGTCCAGGAAGACTTCTCGGAGGAGGCGGCATTTGAACCAAGACCCAAAGGAAGTGAGGGAGTGGGCCATGGAGCTCTGTGAGGGAAGAGAGTTCCAGGCAGAGAGAAGAGCAGGTGCAAAGGCCCCACACAACAGTGAACCTAGTGTGCTCAGAAATGACGGCAGCAGGGCTTGAGGAGAATAAGCCAGGGGGTGCTGGCAGGAGATGTGACCGGGAAGGTGAGCAGGGCTGCAAACACATGGGAAAGGTCACAAGATGACTTACTTCAAAGTCTTGATACTGCTCCTCTGCTAGAGACTTCTTCGCCACCACGAGCACCCGTAGCCCTTCTCGGGCCATGTTGCCACACTGAAAAACAGACCCAGGTCAGTGGGGAGCTGTGACTCTCACTGAGGATGCTGACATGGATGTGCCCCTTCCAAGGGGACAGGGAAAATGGAAAATCAGACAATTGCTTTCCCCTAAAATGATCTTCCCTGAAGCAAACCTTCTACAGGGAAGTCCGCAGAGGGGCAGCCCATAGACCCAGTACAACCCACACGTAGGTTTTCTTTGACTGGCACAGTATATGTTTTGAAATTTAAGTCAACATTGTAATTCGCCCCAAATCTAGATCACGGGTTCGGTAGAAACACTGAAATCTGACAAAACCAGGTGCACTTTCCCAAATAACCACAGTCAGTGATGGCTAAGAAGAGGCTGCTCCTGTGTGTTCCCAGAAAACACAGTTGTCAAGTGAAGAACCTTCCAATACATTTAACACGCAAAGTGCCAGGAAAATACTCCCAGGCCTGTTTCATCCATTTACGTTACCTGCCTGGCCTCTGTAGGTACATGGATTTGCAACCCCCAAATTGAAAACATGTTACTGAATGTAAAATGTGAATTCCCCACCTGGAGCTGAGAAAGGAGACAAAATAGCCTGATAAACCTGAGAGCTCCTCCCCTCTGGCTGCCGGCCAACTGTACATGTCACAAACTGGGGTAGGCAGCCTCTGATGTGGCTCCCAAGGGTCCCCGCCTCCTGGAACTCATGCCCTTGAGTGACAACATCCCCTTGAGTGTGAGCTGGACCTTGTGACTTACTCCTAACAAACAGACAGCAGCAAGAGTAAGGGGACATCACCTCTGAGATGAGGTTACCGAAGACGGTGACTTCCGTCTCGTTTAGCAGCCTCTCCTGCTCCCTGTCTTGCTCACTTTGATGAAGCCAGCAGCCAGGTGTGAGCTGCCCTCTGGCAAGGACCACATGGCATGGAACAGGAGGAGCTGAAGGCTGCCCACAACCACTGACAGCTCAGAGTGGATCCTGCCCCAGTCAAGCCTTGAAATGAGACCACAGCCCCAGCTGACACCTTGACTGCAGCATTGGGGGGCCCTGAAGCACAGGACCCAGCTAGGCCATGCCTGGCTCTCTGACCCACAGAAACCATGAGGAATCAACGTGTATTGTTTCAAGCAGCTAAGTAGCAGGGTGGTCTGTTCCACCGCCACAGATAACAAATACAGAGGCCCACCTCACTATCCCATGCAAGGCAATGCCGCTTCAGAACTGCTTTCAAGGCCCAGTTTTCATGGCCCACGTCTCGCTTACCTCTTCCTCCAGCCAGTCGTTGTACTGCACGATGCCAGCCATGACAACATCCGCTCCCTTCATGTAAAACGTAATTTCTCCAGTTGATTCATCCTAGAGAGGGAGGCCAGGAACAATGAGTAACCAAAAGGAACATGCTTTCTGCTCCGACGCCCGCTTCCCACGATGGAGCGTGTACGGAGTGTACGTCACAGACGCCAGCGTTCTTTCACTTGGCCGGAGATAAAAAGCAAGAGAGGGCCTCACTTTGAGGCAAAGGCCACAGAAATCAGAAGAAAACTCAAAGCATTTATTTGGGAAATTATTAAATGATGAGAGCAAGATCAAAAGGATTAAGACCTTTGTATTGTTTTCAAAGTTATTGCTATTCCAACAGGAATGGCCTCCTATGCTCTAAGATAATTTTAAATTTACATGTAGGACTGCCAGTATCACCAAAAGAGCAGGGAAGATAACGATCTGGATCAGGGTTTCTCATCCTCGGTACTATTGACATTTGGGCTGGATCAATCTTTGTTGTAGGGACTGTCTGGTGCCTTGTAGGACGTTTAGCAGCACCCCTGGCCTCTACCCACTAGATGCCAGCAGCAGCCCCACTGGTGACAATCAAAAATGTCTCCTGGGGGGGCAACTGTCTCAGCTGGGAACCACTAATCTAGAAAATTCCAGACCTCTATGTCTGTCTGAGGACTTACCTAGATATCAAATCACCCAGAGTTTCAGTTCACCCTGACCAGACTTTCTGGGTGGTAGGTGGCACCTCCACAGGCACCAAATGCTCAGACCTGGCACCAGCTCCAGCTGTGTGCACGTGCACAGTTGCTTCTCTTCTCTAAACCCCAGTTTCCTCATCTGAAACAGGATACCAACAATCCTTACTACCTAAACTGTGGTGGCTGAAACTAGATAATCCACACAAAGCAGTTGGCGCAGGGCAGATGCACACAAAGTGTCCCTCAATGATATTATTTCTGGTGGGATGATCATAATTTCTTGGGTCTACTGCATGTGGAAGACAAGGCTTAGCCCAGTGACTCTCAACAGGAATGATCTTGTCCCCAGGGACACCTGGCAGTCAATGCCTGGAGATGCTTCTGAATGTCACAACTCGGGGGGCGAGCTACTGGCATCTAGTAGGCGGAGGCCAGAGAAGCTGCCACACATCCTACAACGTGCAGGACAGCTCCACAACTAAGAAGGAGAGAGTAGAGACGGGCAAGGAAACCGAGCATGGCCATCAACATCTTGTGCCTAAATTCTGCTACCCCAGGAAGCCCAGAATGAATGTCTACAAAGTCTTCATTCAATATGAAATAAAGCCAGGTTAGTACTACAGTTTCTGCATTTAAAACAACTTTTGAATGCCCTCTAATCACTGACAATCTTTTAGAACCACTCGCTGACTCATTAAAAGCACCCCCGGGCAAGAAGAGGCACCCGTGTTTTAAACACATTCAATGCCATGTGTTATCTTTGATGAATTGCTGCTGTAGCCTGCGTGTGACTCAGGCCAAAGAAAGCTGTGGGTTCTGAACATGAAAGCATCAGAGGTTTCTCTTCCTTTCCCCCTTCACCCAAATGATGCTTAACAACGTGGCTGTAGGAAATAACACACACCCCCCGCCCAGCTTCCTTTATTATAGATGGGGCTCAAGCAAGTTCAGAGTTTTGTCCAATATAAATACTGTATCAACTATCTCCTCCCATGAGTCATTTCCTCCTACCAAGTTCATCACAAGTTTACTTTGTTCCCATATTATGGCAAGATTACACTATAAATCTACAGAGATGGGCTGGTTGTGCTGTATTGTTTTCAAGCCTCATGTTTTCCCACTGGTCTGTGGCTGGCACCCGTTCAAAGGCCTCCTTTATTCAAACAATGACAACGGTGTGATCTACACCAATGACCCAACTTCACCATTCCACATGGGAAGTGGGGGATGGCATTGAGGCATCCTGTACAAAACAAAAACAGGCGACACAACCTTCCTTCAGAAAGACAGACACAAGAGTCTCAGAGCAACTGGCTTCTCTAAGCTTACCTGACTGCTTAGGAGACAGAGATCCATGCGAAGAAAATATCTTACTTTGTGGGTGCAAAAAGATGCTGCCAAGTATCATGCATGACATCACACATGTTCAAAAAGCTTGATGAAACAGACATGGGAAAGCAAAACTGTAATTGTCAACAGATGGTAAACCAAGCTGAGAGAAGTGTTGTAACTAAGCTAAAACTTCCCCATCAGGTAATTGAACAGTCATTTGCATATAACAGGTAATTGAACAGTCATTTGCATATAACAGGTTGGTTATATGAACACGTCTGGTTATATGAACACGCGGAGGAGAATTGTTGCAGCCTCAGCACAATTAACTCATGAGACCAGATCATTCTTTGTCATAGGAACTATCCATGCTAAGCAGCATCCCTGGTCTCCACCCACTAGATGCCAGTAGGACCACCTACTCGGGGTTGTGACAATCACAAATGTTTCCAGACATTTTCAAATGCCCCCCCGGAGGAGAATTGTTGCATTAGAGGAGTATAGTGATATTTGTGCAAAGTAGAAAACTAGTTCAAAACCCTGGACGCAGATTTCTTTCCACTCGCCCAAATCAAAGAAACAGGTCAGGAAATAAGAAAACTTAGCAAGATAATATGTATTTCACTAAAGACAGCTTTGCAAAGATGGATGCTCACAGCGTTATTTTTAGCAGTCAAAAATGAGAAACAGCTTAAGCATCCAAAATAAGAAAAGTTCATGAAATAGCAGTACATTCTTTCATGAAAACACCAGGCATACTTTAAAAATCATATTCTACTGATATGAGAACATTTTCATCATATACATATAGTTTAGTGGGTGGGGGGCAGCTCAGAAAGCTTTATATGAAGTTTGATGCCAATTTTATAAAAATGTGTATGGATATTTACACTTGTACATGCTTTGAAAAAGACTCAAAGGAAAATCTCCTGAAAAGATAATTGGTTATCTTGGGTGGTGAAAAAGGAGATGAATAGCTTTGATCCCCACTTGTTTACATACTCAGTTGTTCTAAATGCCTTAACTGTAAATGTTGATTTTTTTTTTTTTAAACCTGGGAAGGAGGGGCACACTATGCCCACCCAACAGTATCTCCATACATCCAGGCATAGAGTCCCTGTCTTGCCATGGGAAGACACAGGGGTCACAGCTCATAAAACATGACACGTCCCTGGGGATGAGAGTCGCTTACAACTAAACAAAGGGTGGTGTATACCGCTCACTTGCTCTAGCATGGCTGCTCTTGGGGACTATTCAACGATGATTCAACACTCAAATGACCTCAGCACAGCCCACAGCCCCAGAACTTGAGAAAATAAAGGCTGGAACAAAACTAAAGTAATTCCATAGGAGATAATGATTCTAATGCCCCAGGAAACAACCCACCCCCACCCCCAAGGATTTATGCTGTTGCTTCCAGCCACGATGTTCTTGATATCAGATGCGTACTCAAGATGTGGCTTACGAGCCAGGGGTCAGGCCAGGTGTGGGCCAGTGGGGAAAGCAGCAGCTGGGTGGGAGAAAAGCCTCCCTCCCTGCTCGAAAGTTGCCATGGACGCATGTCCTGCACAGTCTGAAAGTACCTACTCGCGTCTGGGACAAAAAAGTCCCTTAAAAAGTGCCGTTTCAAAGCATGTTGATGCTGCATCACTGGATCAGAAGAGCAGCTCATGCAGCTGCCTTTATCTTCTGTCTGGGTAGGCAATCTCCAAAATGGGTCTCAATGGTCCCCACCTCCTGGTATTCATGCCCTTG
>NW_007737549.1:17487-51880 GCF_000696425.1 Galeopterus variegatus | reverse complement strand
TGTAGGATCTCAGCTCTGCCACCTCCCAGCTGTGTGATCGCGGCAGGTCACTTACCCTCTCTGGGCCCAAGGTTGTGGGTCTCTACTTACCCATGTGCTGTCGTGATCTCAAGTCCACATGGCTTGAGATCAGCCGCTTTTTCTCCTACACTTACTTTACTCCGTGCCACACATGCTCTCACGTTGTCACCCATGGGTGGTGGCTGAGGACCACCTACATCGACTGCTTTGCTGTGTGAGTGGAGCATGAGAAGTGGCACCTGGCCCGTCCGTAGCTCCCCTGGTGGCTTTGCATTCTCAGCGTCCTTAGGAACTTCAGTTTGATGAAGTTGAAATCTTGAGCTTCTAACTTTTTTCCAGCTCAGCATTTCCTCGGGGCTCTCAAGTTAAAGGTGGCTTTACCTTGTGAGGTCAGAGAGTGGGGGCGGGGGAGGGAGATGGACAGGATGGGGGTGGTCACTGGTGACTGCCGAGCTGGGGCTCCTGGAGGATTTTTTTTTCCATTCAAGTTTGGGGCTCAGCTCCTTGGGTGTGAGATCTGAGGGGCCCAAGACCATGCCAGGGAGCACCCTGTGGACCCTTCCCATCCCAGGCAGCTGACTCCGGGAGAGAGAAGCCATCGGTGCCCTGCATGGGACAGGCCACGGAGGTGGCAGGGGTGGTGAGAACTGCTGGGGCCACCGGGAATTGCTCCTTTCTCTTAATCCTTGCCCTGGCAGGATGCTGGGGCTGGTTTCTTTCTTTCTTGTCTTGTCTTTCTTTCTTGTCCATCTGCCTGTCTGTCTTTCTTTCCTTCTTTCTCTCTTCTTTCTTCCTCTTTTTTTTCCCTTCCTTCCCTGTTTCTTTTTCTTTCATTTCTTTTTATGTTTTTGTTTTGAAGTGTGAACTCCAACATTTATTTAACAATATGTTTCTTTTAACATTGTTGTACTCTTATTATTACAGTAAAAACCCCCCACAATTTAGCATCTTAACAATTTTTAAGTGCACAGTACAGAATTAAATATGTGCATATTGTTGTGTAGCGAATCTCTAGAACTTCTATATCTTGTAAAACTGAAACTCTGTATCCATTAAACAACTATGCCCCTTGTCCCCTTCCCCAGGCGCCTGGCAGCCACCATGTCCCTGTATCTGAGAGTGACTACCTCAGATCCTCATGTAAGTGGAATCACGCATTGTCTTTTTGTGACTAGATTGATTTTGCTTCACAGAATGAACTTGGTTTATCTGTGTTGTTGCGTGTGAGGATATTCTTTTTTAAGCTGAATAGTATTCCGTTGTATTTATATAACGTATTTTCTTGATCCATTCATTCATCAGTGGACATTTAGTTTGCTTCCACCTCTTGGCTATTGCGAAGAATGCTAAAATAAACCCGGGAGTGGAAATATCTCTTCAAGATCATTTTCAATTCTTTTTGATATATACCCAGAAGTGGGATTGTTGGATCACGTGGTAGTTCGATTTTTGATTTTTTGAGGAACCTCCACACTGACTGCTGCAGTCTAGCCTAGCACGTGCTGTCCTCTCTGCCTGGGACACTCACCACTGCCCCTGTCACCTTCTCTCTCATCTCACTCCTACTCCCTCGGGGCTCATCTTTGATGTCACTTCCTCCAGGGAGCCCTCCTTGAACCCTTGAGCCTGGGTCAGTATTTTAAAATGTAGGTTTTATTATTATCCAGGTATCGTGATGCCAACAGATAAGGAGGTGATTGTCATTGAAAAGATAATTTGTTACAGTTCCCAGGAGGAGGGGGTACAACACCGGGAAGGTGGGGCACACGGGAAGCACCAGTGTCAGTCAGAAGGCAGAGGAAGTCGGGGGAAACGTGGAGAAGGAAAGTCTTTATCGTGCATTGCATGGGAAAGGACAGGTGAGGCAGGTAAGCAGGCTTAGGACTGGCTGGTTTGAATGATTGCACTGGGCTCTGGGGGCATAGGTTCTGCCTTGTCGTCTAGTAGTACCTGGTACTGGGGTGATTAGGGCAGGTGGGTGGTGGCCCTCAGTGTGAGAGCCCATAAGGGAGGTGGTTGGGGTCTGGGCTCTGGATTAATTGGTTTGCATATGAAAGGCTCGTTTTTAGGTGAGTCTTTCACCATTTAAGAATTGGCCAGCCCTGGGAGCCGCAGTCCCTCCAGAGTCAGCAGGGCCTTAAAATGTCAAAGCGTCAGAATAAAAAGACACGTTAATACAGTCAGCTGCCACTGCTGTGGGTCCCTGCAGCTCTCTGTGTTTGACTGTTGACTTGTCCGTCACGCTGCACACTGTGAGCCTTGCAGGACAGAGGTGAAACTCCAGAAGTGAGGAGCCTGGGCACAAAAGGTGATTTTAAAGGGCAGCTCACAAATAACTTAAAAGTGTATGTCAAAATGTAATCTTATTCTTAAAAAATATTTTTAAGTCGATAACATTACAGGTGGTGTTCAGCCTTCATCTTGCTCCAACTTGACCCCCAACACCTCACACAGCCTTGACACTCAAACATTGTTTAAATGAGTGAATGAAGCAAGCCCTGGACCTGCACCGTGGACATCGCCACCCTCCTGGGCATCTTGGAATGAGAGGATCAAACGTGGATGGAGCTAAGGAGTTGTTTTCTCCAAACTTCATTTTGCAAATGAGAACATTGAAACTGAGAGCCAGTGACTTCCCTGAGGTTACACAGCAAGCTCATGGCCAATGTCTGACCCAATCTAGTTCTCCTTTTTTATCTCTGAGATGACCCCCTTGCCACGTGGGACTCAATTCAAGGGTGGGACCGACTTTTGCTTGCCCTTTATGGAAGCCCCTGCCTGTCTTCTGGCTTGTGGGGGCAGCACCCCCAGCAGCAGCCTGGACTCTCGGTGCACAGAGAGCCCCGCACACACTGGGAGCCAGGTGATCCTGATTTGGAACCACCCTGGGCCTCCCACTGAGCACAGTGTCTTGGTTCCTGATTCTTTTAGGTCAGGTTTCTTAGAGCCAGCACCTAGGCTCTGAGGAACAGGCTCTCCAGACTGCCAGGCTCCTGGGGCTCTGGGTCTACTCTATCCACCAAGGAAGATTAAGGACGTGTCCAAGGTCACATAGCTAGTCAGTCCAGAATGAGGGTCAGAATTGGGTGTTCTTTCCAGTTTCCAGTGTACCCCACCCCCTCTCCACATGGGTGACTGGATGGAGTGGGCTGAAATGGGCTCTCTGGGAAGGTAGTGAGCTCCCCACACCCCAGAGTGTTCAAGAAGAGGAAGGACATCCCACTGTAATCCCTCTGTAACTGTGACACAGGAAGTTTTGGTACAAGGTGGTTCTAGCTGGTAGAAGTGCTTAATGAGGATTGGTGTCTTGTTCACTGGAAGCCTTTGCGCTTGGGGTTTCTGGCTTGTTGGGCTGCTGCACGTGTGGGCCCAGGCAGCTGGGTTACTGTACATCCCCAGCACACGGGGCACTACCAGGAGAGCGCTTTCGGGGAAAGATGCTAGGGGCTATTTCCATTTATTTGTATTTGCTGCCTTTGATTTTGGCTAATAGCTCAGCTCCCAAGAACTCTGTGGGTATGTATGGTATGTATGTGTGGGTATGTGCTGGGGGTGGTCTGAAGGCCCTGGATGCGTGAGCTTGGACCCTTCAGAAGGTGATGGGCCCAGCCAAGGCCAGTGGTTTTGCCTAGTGGCACCCTGGGACGTTTCCCAGTGTGGCCACTAGAGGGAGCCCACAGGCCGGCTCTGCTGTGCCCCACCAGTGGTACCAGGAGGGCATCCCTGGGTTGGCCCATAATGGAGCAGCAGGGCTGTCCAGATGGTCCAGGGTAATGTATTTCAAACGTTTGCATTGAAATCTTACACGGGGCCCTATGTTCCAAGGACGGTTAGCTGGGAAACGTTTGGGGTGGAGGGGAAGGAGCAGTGTTGAGAGAGCAAACCTCTCCATTTGCACAGACTTCTGCTGAACACGCCACCCCCACCCCACCCCACAACATGTGCTTGGCACTGAGCTAGGAGGGACGCAGGGGACCAGGCTCAAGGGGGAGTGAAGAACGACATGATGGTCAGGGACGAGCAAAGGCACAAGGTGAGCGTGTGTGCACTGGGTATGGGTGTCCACGTGAGCCCGCTGCTGTTCCCCTAGACAGGAGAGCAGCCTGCCCCGTGGGCCTGCCCAGACGGCTGGTTACACTACGCACAACCTGCCTCTGCCCCAAGGGACACGGTGTCACCATGAACAACCACGCTCAAGAATGTGGAGGAAACATCTATGACATATTAAGTGAACAGCTCGGGTTAAAAAAAGTATGAAGAGTAGGACTGAATCAAAAAATATATATACAAAATATTGAGCTACTATTAATGATAGTTAACTTTGGTTGTGGAATTCAAGTTACTTTTATTATCAAAATTTTTTTCGCCTCTGAATTTGTGTCTATACATGTGTTGCATTTGTAAAAGAAAAAAAAAATCCAACAACGAAAACTTTGTTTTTCAAGCATGAGAGACTGCGGCAGCTGCTGGAAATAATTTACTGACTCAGGAGAGGCTGCAGGTGGAGATCCCCGTGGGGGCCTCCCCCAGGCCTCACAGCTGCACTGACTTCAGGTTGCTGTTACTGAAAGGAGAGATTTCTTTGAGCCTTGGGGTGGTGGTCCAGGCTTTCAATAGACTGAGGTTTCCAGTAGGTGTGAGTGATGCGGCCCCCACCTCCCCACCCCCTAGTGCGGGGCATAGGTTTTGCAGACCCCTTCGCTGAGGACGCTGCCAGGTTCCACTCTGGACCCAGGCAGGAGGGCTCCTGGTCTTGTCCTCGACTTTTAGGCAGTTCTTAGTTCCCAGAGAGAGCAGATGAAAATCATCTATCAACAAACTAACTCATTAGGCATAGCTTTTAATAAGGTGAAACACTATTTTTCTTGAACATTTTTGTCAAAATGTTTCTGCATATAAAAAGCTAGAAATAGAGCACCGCAGAATGCCAGAGCGGGGAAGGGTCTGAGAACCTTCCAGTCTCATCTCATGTTACAGATGAGGCCCGAGGCTGTGGGGTTGATTCTCACCCAGGCCCTTTTAGAGACGCCTCTGGGCCACCCAGGTGCTGCGAGGGGACATGGTGCTATGGGGAAGCGGGAAGGCTGGGGGCACTGCAGCACTCCCGGTGGTCTCTGAGGCGCCACATGCTCCAGCGAGAGCTGGCACGCCACCCCAGCCTGTGCTGTCACCAGCCCTGGAGCAGGAAGTGCTCGGAACCCGCCGTTGCCATGGAGGCCACCAGGGCCCAAGGAGACCAAAGGCAAGCCCCCCCCCCCCGCCCGCTGAAGCACCTCGGCCCATGTGAAGAGACGGGCGAGCCCCAGGTGTCATGAGAGCTTCCAGGACTCGGTGACCTGCCCCCAGATCTCCCGCAGTTCAGAGACGGGGGTGCTGCGAGCTCCTCCTCGGGACAAGCTGCCCCTGTAACAGCCGTGGTGGCGGAAGGGCTTCAGAAGTGTAAGTAGGGCTGGTACTGTCCATCCACTTTAGCGACAGAGAAGGTGTCCCAGTGACAGGTGCTGTCGGATGTGGCTCCATCTGATCAACTTGGCAGGAAGGGGCTTCCCTGGCTGGGAAGCAGCAGGGGTCTGGGAGCCAGGAGACCATCACAGGCAGCTCCTGTCCACGCAGAGGGACTTAGGGACTGACTCTCAGTGCCCACTCAGGGCTATGCTGCCTGGCAGTATGAAAACAGAACCAATCCATCTCCAGACCGCTGAGGTGCCCCAGTGCGCATGGAGAGTCCTGCCCGGGTGTGGGTTCTTCTGTGCTGACCAAGCCTGCTCTAAACCCAACACCCTTCTCTCCTCTCAGATTCCTCTAGGTCACGTTGGGGACTCCAGCGTTTATATCAAGGACAGTGGGGAGCTGGTGGAGGGTTTTAAGCTAGGGAGTTGGTCATTCTGATTCTTGCGTGAAAAAGGGATCAGAGAAGCATGTATGTGTGACCTGGGGGTAGGGGCACTTCCTTGTGCAGACATAAAGGAAAATAGACTGAGCTGGTATATGAGGGTGCTTCAACAGATTTATGGAAAGATTTGTATTATCTTTTAATCCTATCTTCCCATGAACTATTTGAAATACCCTAGTACAAGTTAAACACACACACATACACACACACACATTTGACATATTTGCTACACCTAATTAAACAATTTGTATAATCTAAGCAAGGTCAAAAGACAAATGACACTCTGGGGAAAATGTGTGCCGCACGTATGGCAGACATGAAGCTGGTGTCCCCAGTACATAGAGAGCTCCCAGGAAATGCGAAGGAAGCTACGGCAGCCCAGGGGAAAAATGAAAGCCTATGATTAGGTAATTTGCAGAAAAGGAACATTTAAAGGCCAATAAATATGTAAAAGAACACTTCACCTTACTGGTGGCCAGGGAAGTTCAAATTAAAATAATAGTCTGAAACCCTCTGTCACTCACCAGATTGGCAAAAATAAACATAGTGATAATACCTAGTACAGGAGACGGTGTGCGGAAAGCACGCGTAAATGGGTGCTGGGAAAGCACACGCTGCCACTCCGGGGCGAGTGAGCTAGCATTTCTAGTTCACTTAGAGTCGTACCTCTGACATCACAATCCCACTCTGAAAAATCTATTTTGTAGAAATAAAAGCAATAAAGCACAAAGATATATACATGCATTTAGATACAGGTATTGGTAACAGGTATAGATATATACACAGACATCCATACAAACGGCCCCGGTAATGTGTGTGTGTGTCTGCGTGTTTATTTCTCCCGTTGTTTGTGGGACTAAAACTCAGGAAGCATCCTGAATGATAGAAAGAGGGGAATAGTCTAATAAATAACGATGGAGCCACAGTATGAAATATTATGTAGCTATTGTGATTTTTTAAATAGAGGTTTTAATTTTTTATTGTTAATTTTTTAAACCTGTCTTTGCATTGGTTCACTTGTTACAATGAGCATATATTACATTTGCAATGTAAACAATCTAACGTAATAAAAAGGAAAAGAGAAGCCTGGAAGAATGGAAACCCTGTAGGCAGGAATCATGTCTGTTTTGCTCACTGCTGCATCCTAGAACAACTAACACTTTTGCGTAGGGCAGCTGCACAGAAAATACTTGTTGAAAATAAGAATGAATGAATGAACCACTTCCCACTGCCAGGGCTATCACGCCGGTGAGGTGCTATCTGGGGAAAGCACAGAGATGGCTGAGGTTCTTGGTCAACACATGCCGTGGAGGTCTCCTGGCTTCACCTGCTCGCCCGCCTCCCTTTTTCCTCCCCGAGGTTGCTCTGGGCAGCCACCCAGCCCATTGCACACAGTCTTGTTGGGAGAGTTAATCAAGGTGCTTGCCCTCCTGAGGGCAGAGGGTGGGTCCCTCACCTATGCCTGGCCAGTCGGGCCCTCTTGCTGAGAATTTGGAGTGAGCAGAACCACACAAAGCCTGAATGTGGGGGAGCTAGTTCATCCCAGAGGCAGCATCTGACAAAGATAACCACTGTTGCTTGTCACCCAGATCCCTGCAGCTGCTTCCTGTTCCTCCCCAGAGGGACCGCTTCGGTCTTCTGTGAGCATCCTCCTCCCCCCATCATCCTTCCAATCAATCCCAACCTCCCCCCACCCCCATCGTATTTTTCGGCATACCGTTAATCAGATTGGTTTCTGTTGCTTGCAACCACACTGCCCTAATAACATTCAGAGACAGCTGAAAAATCCTTCCACTCATCTTCTTTCGTGGCCCTCTAAGCTAAGGTGACCGTAGCTCCACTGGGATCTAGGAAAGCCCTGGTCTACACCTGTTGTCCAGTCTCCTGGTCTGAATGATACAGGATCAGTCTATTTATAGCCATCTTTTGATTTTTATCATCTTAGCAAAGGGTGAATAATCATGGGTTATTTCCTATTTTGCTTTATCGGAGCCATTTTTCCAGCACAAGAGCAGAGAATTGTCCACTAATGTGCTTTTTAAAAAGTAGACACTCTCTTGATTTGATAGATAACCCACATCTGAGGCTTACTCATTATTATATTTATGGTAAAATATAGATTGTTTAGGCCAATCTCCTCTGTAATATTTTGGAGAGATACTGTGGAAATTTATTGACAATTTCAACTTTAGCTCTTTTGTCTTCCAGGTGCTTATCTTTTACCCCCTGTGTAAACTCCATGATCATCCATGAAAATGTTGAATCCGGTGAGTAGATCAGCTTCACAAGAAAGCAGGTGCTGGAAAGGAGAAGCCTTGGTTAGAGTCATATCACCAAGTTTCCAGCAGGGGCTGGGTTCTGCACCACCGAGGACCTTAAGTCTTATTGGCCAACTCTGTTGGAAAGAGCGTGTCCAGGCGGCACCGTCCAGAAAACAGAGCTGACCCCTGTTCACATCTCACACTACAGTAGGATGGCACCTAAACTCAGATTCCGTAGTTTTCAATCATCCACCATATTCCAGGTACTACCCTAAGGCATATTTCCCAAAATTTATTTTATTTTATCCTTTTAACAACTCTGTAAGCAAGGTGATACCATCACCACCATCACTGTCACCACCATCACCATCAACACCTCACTATCACCACCACCACCATCACTGTCACCACCATCATCACTGTCACCACCATCACCATCATCCCCACCACCACCATAGCCATCATCACTATCACTGTCATCACCACCACTATAACCATCATCACCATCACCACCACCACCACCATGACCATCATCACCATCACCACCACCACTATAACCATCATCACCACCACCACCATAACCATCATCACCATCACCATCACCACCACCATGACCATCATCACCACCACCACCACCACCATAACCATCATCACCACCACCACCATAACCATCATCACCATCACCATCACCACCACCATGACCATCATCACCACCACCACCACCACCATAACCATCATCACCACCACCACCATAACCATCATCACCATCACCATCACCATCACCACCACCATGACCATCATCACCATCACCACCATAACCATCATCACCATCACCATCACCATGACCATCATCACCATCACCACCACCACTATAACCATCATCACCACCACCACCATAACCATCATCACCATCACCATCACCACCACCACCACCATCATCACCACCACCACCACCACCATAACCATCATCACCATCACCATCACCACCACCATGACCATCATCACCATCACCACCACCACTATAACCATCATCACCACCACCACCATAACCATCATCACCATCACCATCACCACCACCACCACCATGACCATCATCACCATCACCACCACCATGACCATCATCACCATCACCGTCATCACCACCACTATAACCATCATCATCACCACCACCACCATCATGACCATCATCACCATCACCACCACCACCACCATGACCATCATCACCATCACCATCATCACCACCACTATAACCATCATCATCACCACCACCACCACCATCATCATCATCACCATTGTCATCTTTCCTATTTCACATATGAGGACTGAGAGCCTCAAATGAATAAGTGACTTGCCCAAGGTGGCATAACTAGTAAGTGGCAATAAGAAGATTTGAACTCAGATCTTCCATTCCATGGCCCACGGTCTTTCCACCACTTTTTTAGGGCTTAGGATCAATCACATCCATTCTGATGGGTCACACATGGTGCTTGTTTCCTTGCTAGGTTTCTCTGAGTCATCGGTCTGAGGTTTACATCCATCCTGGGCACTCTCCTGCTCCCTCAAGGGAATTGTTGTGATCCCCCCAGGGCCTCAAGAAAATTTCTAAGTTCTTGCCCAATGACCCGGCAGTTCCACTCCTAAGTATATAACCCAAAGAACTGGAAGACAGGTGTTCAAACAAAAACTTGTATGTGAATATTCCTTATTGTGAATAGTAGCACTATTCACAATAGCCAAAAGGTAGAAACACCCCAAGTGTCCATCACCTGATGAATGGATAAACAAAATGTGGTCTGTCCACACAATGGAATATTATTCAGCCATAGAAAGGAATGAAGAATGAAGTACTGATACAAGGGGCAACCTCGAAAACATCATGCTAAGTGAAAGAAGCCAGGCACGAAGGCTGCATGTTGTGTGATTCTCCTCATACACAATGTCCAGAATAGGCGAATCCACAGTCAGAAAGAAGATTAGTGGTTGCCAGGGGCCAGGGCAGGGGCTGGGGAGTGAGAGCTTAATAGTTATGGGGTTTCTTTGGGGGATGATGAAAAAGCTCTGGAACTAGATAACGGTGATGGTTGCATAACATCATAAATATACTAAATGTCATTAAATTGTACACTGTAAAATGGATAAAGTGGTGAATTTTATGTTTTGGGTATTTTACTGCAATAAAAAATTCCCTACCTGACATCTTCTCAGTTTAATCTCTCTCCAAAGGACACGTTAGGTAAGTACTCAAACAACACTCCTTGAAGCACAACACTATCACTGCTGGTGCATTCTTCAGAGCTACCTGCAAAGAAATGGTCTTTCTCTCTGACCTTTTGCCTCTGGCACCACGTGTCTTAGATCTTAAATTCCAAATTACTTTGTAGCTTGAGATCCTCAGTCTACAGAACACTGCATCTTTGCCTTGAGAAGATGCCCCATGAGAAATCTTGGCCGCATTTGGAAATTAAACAATATTTTAAAATTGTTCTTGATTTTCTTTCTGCTGTACAATTTGGAAAATCTGACATTTATGTGAGGTTCAAAAAGATTTTCTTTCTTTCTTTGATTACCAAGCAGCACAAAGCTCGGCTGGAGCGCCGGATAGTTGGCTCAACCAACCGGTGGCGTTTTCCCAAAGAGCCTTTCTCTGGGGACCTGCTGGCACTTTCCCAGATGTGCAAAGCTCTGAGCATAGACTTCGACAAAGCTCTGGAGAACCCAGACAGGTAGGGAGAATCAAAGGCCTGATGCAGGGTCCTTCAGTGTGGACTGCATTCCTGGAAGGGAAGGAGGCTGTCACGGTCACTTCTGCAAGGAAAGTTTCCTCTGGCTTTGTGTTTGGACATTTCTCACAAATGTCCATTTTCACCCAACCAATTGACCTCCCCACCCTGCCTCAATCCCGTGGTATTCTGAGCAGCAGGCTAGACCATCACTTCCCTGTGTCACGAGCTCTTTCTTGCTCCTCCTGGAGACACAGAGCTGTACCCTGTTGCAGAAGGTACACTTCATTTCCCTGAGCTTTGGACCTGGCTTGATGTTTCTGCCCTCCCTGGGCTGGCAGCATCTGTCTTGAGAGCTCACAGTCAAATCTGCCTGGGCGTACCCCTGGGGCAGCATCTGGCACAGAAGAGCTGCTTGCCCGATGTTTGCTGAGCAGGTAGCCCAGTCTTTCCTCCCTTGACCCACTAACCAACCCTGTGCCATTGCCCAATGCCTTAGTGCCAGGGCCAGGCTGGAAAAGCAGGCGCTGGAGCTGGGCCTGGGAATAGAGGCACATTCCCAACATCCCCGCCTGTCACTTCATCTCAAGCCATTTGGTCCCAAACAGTGAAGAGGACAGCTCACAGATGCCATTTATTCCATTAGCTTTTCCAATGATCCTAAAATGAACCCCAGCCCTTGGGGTCTGCAGAGCCTGCATGATACATGGTGTATCTTGACAAGCAGCCATCGTACACAGGAGATGGCAGTGTGGTTACTTCTGTAATTCGGCACCTCCTGGCTCTGCTGATGACAGATGTTGTGAGCATGGTTGAGCTCATGGGCATTGCTCCATATTTTCCAAAGTCTGTTCTCCACTTTGAGATCAGTCTGAACTCTTGACCCTGGCCAGCTCTTTCCAGACATGTCACCCAAGCCACCAAGGGGATTGAGGGTGGCTTGGGTCAGGTCCCCTGCTCCTGTTGGGTAAACAACTCAAGCTCCCACCACCTCCTGCGGCTGAGTCACTAGTCATCATCCTGTTCCCTGGAAAGGGCAGCACGTAGTCAATGTTATCCTGGAACAGGCTCCCACTCAAAGCTGCCCCCAGGCATCCTGGCCCATGAGGTCTCATGCATCATGGAAACAGTGTGGCCAATTTGACAGTGCATTACACAGACCAGATGTGGTCATCAAGAGTCCCTTGGCTGGTTGGCTTTCTTGAGATGACTGTCTTCAGGCTGTGAAGATATGACTCAAATTTTGTTTCATTTCCCTGCTCAGCATGATGAGTACATAATGTTTATGGACAAGTATCCTATCTACGTTGTCATTCGTTCATTCAGCAAATATTTACTAAGCACCTGCACAATGGCTCGTGCTAGGGTCACAGCAGTAATCAAACACCATTATCTGTCATGCAGAGGACACATGAGTAAACAGGCAGCCACAAGAAACTGCAGAAGTTTTAATGGGGGTAATCCCAGGATGATTAGGGGGAGGGCTGCCAGCCCAGCCTCCCCACAGAAAGCAACGACTAACCTTATCCTGAAGGATGAGTAGGAGCTTGGCAAGGGAAAGGTGAGGGGGAGAACGTTCAGGCAGAAGGGCCAATGCCTCTGGGAGGACAGAAGCAGGAGCTGGTAACAGGGCCTGGAGTGGGGAGCACTGAGGGACGAGGCTGCAGAGATGAGCAAGAGCTGAGGAGTGTGGGTTTCCCCCAGGAGCACTGGGGAGACACTGGAGACTCTCAGCGAGAGAGGCAAGAGCAGCTTTGTGCTTCCTGTGGGGCGTGCACCCCAGGGGAGCAGGGCTGGGATCTGGGAGGTGTAGACAGTGACGAGGGGGAGATGATGGTGGCTTGGGCAAAGGTCATGGCAATAAGGGCAAAGAGACATGCACAAATTCAAAAGATATTTCTCCAGATCTAGGCAAGTGATGAGATGTGACAGTGCTCAGTATTCTGGCTTGTGCTGGCGCTGCCGTTTCAAGAAACAGAAACCTCCAGGCCGAGGAGCAGGGTAGGGTTCAGGATAGATTCTGAGTTTAGTTTCTGAACATGCTGAGACTGGGGACTGAATGACCTCTAAACAAAATTGTTGCTGAGTTAACATCCCAGAAATAAGCAGAACCCTCTATTTTTTTCTCCAGCAGATGTTTATTGAGCACCTACTACATGCCATTATTTTAGACACTCAACAGAGGAGGTTTCATTTAGGCAGTGAAGCGTACCTCAAATACCTCCGGGGTAAGTCCTGCCCACAAACTGGAAGCAGGAATCCACATTTTGAGCCAGCCATCACACAGCCTATAGTTTATCAAATCAGCAGACAAATAATAACTCATGGAAACTCCCAAAGGGCAAGATGTGATAAGGTTGATTGCTTTAGGGATGCTTATGCCAGAAAGATCCATGTCACGTTGGAGAAAAATGTCAGTATTAACTCCTGGATTTTTTGTTTGTAATTTTCCTTGAGGTTATGCATTCCACAACTTCAGAAATTTTTCTCTGAGAATTTGAAGAATGGGGCCATCCAAAGTGGGGAGGCAGGTGAGTTTTTGTCACCCATGGATTAAATCAGAATGTTGTTAACTTCAGGGGCATCTTGTGGTCTTTATGGAAGGAAACCAGCCCATATGCTAGGTCACTAGTCTACAAATTGCAATTCTTTCCCACTGTACAATGTCCAACATACAATAGGTGTCCCGTAAATATTTGTCAAATGCACAATGAATAAACCAAGCTTGGCAACCACATTTTCGTATGCTAATGGCCACAGTAAAGACAGATGTGCTGATGTCAACAAATAGCCTTTGGACTGGAAGTCTTTGTCTCTTTGGGCTCTAGCCAGTGATAACAGATATTCACGTCTGCACTTGTATGAGAGGACTTTAGTGAGGTAGTATCAAGAATCAGAGTAGGTCTGCCCAGCTAGAAAAAGGCTCACTGAGCCTCAGTGAGGAGCCTGGATAGATCAGCTCCTTAAAGGAGGTTTTTTTGAATAAACCACACCCCACGGTATGGCTGCCTGAGATTGGAGCCAGCTTCTTTCCAAGGGGAGGCTAATAGATTTCTTCTCACCTGTCAACTCTGATTGACCCAGTGAAGCAGTCTGAGGCCACCTCCTGGCTGGGGAGAAAGTGTTCTGGGATTGACCAGTGATGCACTGGCCATCCTGAAAGTGGCAATCAGCGTCTGTCAAGAGAACATGCCTTGTGCACAATTCTGCTCCTGCTGACAATCACCCTAATGGGGTGGGATTTTTTTTCTAACCTAGCATAACCAGACCACCTGAGGCAATCCAAGATTTGAGATGTAAACTCAGGTTCTGAACCCCAGCACCAAACGATACCATAAAGCTGGTGAATAACAATAAGGAAGGGCCGGCCCGGTGGTGCACTGCTACAGTGCGCCGCTTGGGAAGCGTGCCGGCGCTCCTGCCGAGGGTTCGGATCCCACATACAGACCAGCCGCTCACTGGCTGAGTGAGGTGCGGGGGCAACACCGAGGGTTGCGATCCCGTTGCCGGTCCCGGTCCGGTACAGGCGCGACACTGAGGGTTGCGATCTGTTGCCGGTCCTGAAAAAAGACAAAAAAAGGAAAAAAAAAAAAAAAAACCAATAAGGAAGAGGAAACAGGTACCCAAGGTCATGCAGTCAAAATAATGGCAAAGCCAAGAAGTAAGAAGATGGGGCTAGTGGCCTTCCAGGTCCTGTCTGGCACAGAGATTTAGGGTCTGGGGGATTGCCCCGTCCACCCCTGTTCTCCCAGCCTTGCAGAAGCGCAGGAGTTGAGCCATGCAGAGCCCTCACCCACAGCCTCTCGTGCCACTCCCAGACTATATCCTTGCATTCTCCACCTGCCCTCCTATCACAGCCTCTTCTCATTTTAATCGTCTATGCTGCCCATAGGTTAGACTCCCCGGCATTAAGCCTTCCACAATTTGCAAAGAGTCTTCACATTGCCGTTGGCTCTTTGGTGGTCCCCATTCCCTGGAGGAAAGCGAGGCTCATGAGAATCCTGCTCTCTGATGAGTCTTTTACTGTGTGCACCTTGCTGTGGCCTCCCAGGTGGGTAGTAATTGGGTGCTAATAGCCCAGTCGTTCTCACCAGGGAACCAGGCAGTGATTTAGCTCCACAGGGGACATTTAGCAATGTCTGGAGACATTTTTGGTCATTGTGACTGGGGAGGAGAGTGCTACTGGCATCCAGTAGGCAGAGGCCAGAGATTGCTGAGCATTCACAACGCACAGGACAGCCCCCACCACCGAGAATTATCTGGCCCAAAACATCAACAGTGCTGAGGCTGAGAAACTCTGTAACAAGGGAAGGAAAGATGAGCTGCCCCCAAAAGTGTCCCAGCTAGCATCAGCTCTGCAAAACCTTTTCCAATTCCCAAGTCGGAGGGTGGTGCACGTGCCTCTGACGTCCCACAGCTGTTCGTCAGTATGTCTGTTGGATGTTTGTGGCTTCCTGTGGACCCTGTAGGACTGCTTACAGTGAGCTCCCGAGGCCTCCACCCCACTGTTTCACTCTGGAATAGCTGATTGAATGGAGGAGGATGAGGGAGAAGTTGGTGCTTCTTTGGGTAGGGATGTTGTCGAATCATTTGTTCGGTGTTATCTTCTCTCCTCAGATGTGATTCTCGAATGCCTGGGCCACAGGTGGGAACTCCATCAGCCCCAGCTTTTTCAGTCCAAGACCTTGACCAAGCTGTACTTGGCGGCCCTGACACGGGGTACCACAAGCCCCCCGAGGGAACTGGAGAAGCCTCTGCGAGGTACTTGCTCACCAGCACCTGGCGCTGCAGCCCCAGGGCCCTCTGGTTTGAGAGACCCCAGCTTGGCACTTGGTTATTTTGAGACCAGGGGGACTCTGGCTCCAGGGTGTGACCTCATCACATGACTTAAGCTCTGTTTTCTCAGTAAGGTGGGGGCGGAGTTCTTATGAGGCTTTGAAGACTAGAGGAGGTAATAGATGGGAGGTTCTAGAATAAGGTCTGGCTCATGTGCGCCCTCAGTAGATGTCAGTTGTTATCCTTGTAATAACCCAAGTCTTGTCTGGCCAGCTAACACCCAGAGACTCTGCCTGCTCCTCTGAGAAGAGAAAACGGTCTGCGTTGAATCTTCTGAAGAGTTTTCTGGAAGGAAGGCACAGTTCTGATATCTGTGGCTTGTTTGTGCTCATTAGAGGTTTACATGCGTATGTCTGTTTTACTGTCTTTTCTTTCCAACTCCATCTCATTCCAAAAAGAATTTAGGTCACTCTTTCTTTCTCCTTTTTCATCTTAACCATCCCCAGCCTCCTCTCACCTGTTCTATAAGTCTTCTCTGATCACATTGCCAATTTCTTTGGGCAACGGGATCGACATCACCTCGCGCTGACTCATGAGCAGGTGCTGTGGAAAATTCAAGACCCGCAAAGCCAGACAGTCTGCCGGTCAGGATGGGTTTGCATTTCCAGGACATGGCAGCAAAGCCCTGTTATTCTGGAGCCAGACAGACAGTTGGAGTCCCTGTCGCCACCCCTCCCTGAGCCTGGGGAGAGAGCCCTGCTGCCTGCAGAGTCTGCCTGGCCCCAATGCCTCTGACTCAGCCCCTCCCCGGCTGAGCTGGCAGTGAGACCAGCTGCAGCTTTTTCACAGAATCGGAAAGGCCTTGGTGCTAGCTCTTCCTAGGCGCCCATCGCAGTGTCTCCAAGAGCAGGACTGGGCTCTTTCATCTCCCCTGTGTCCAGGACAGAGCATTCCCCAGGCCACCATGAAAGGCTCTGGTGACCCAGGCTGTGAGCACATTGGAGAGCAAGAGATTTGGGAAGGAGCAAGGGATGTTATTAATGTCATGGTCATTAACATGTCCAGAATGGTTTCACTAAAAAGAAGAGGTTTGGCCCTGCTAAGACAAGCAACTATGATCCAAGCCCCTCTGCTAGGTGCTGGCCTGGTTCGGTGATGTCAGTGAAGGTGCGGAAATAAAACCTCAATCCCCTGGACTGTCATGACTTGCCAGGGTCTCTCTCAAGCACCATGAACTAATCAGACCCTGGGACTCGTGTCTCCAAGACTTTCAATGGGAATAGTCACAGTCCTTCATGTGCCCATACATGTTTCACAATGATGGTCTGCACACCCATCTCACAGTTACTGCTTTTATGCTCTTGAGAATGTCTGTGTCGCTGTCCTGGAATCAGCAGCAGAGGTTTCTGATCCTGCCCTGCAGCGGTGGGATCTGCGGAGGTGGAGACCCTCCCAGCTGCCCGGCCTCCCCCAGCTGTACTTGAATGGGACCTGCTTATTCTCCAGGAGGAAACCCAGGAAGGAAACAGCACTCTTTTATTGAAAGCAAACCAACCATCTTGGTTTCGGAGAACTTCAGCAGAGAATGACCAAATTATTCCTTTCCTATCCTACTTGGGGGTCTTACTTAACCTGGAAGGGATGTTAAACTTCTGTCTTCCACTCACTCTGATCTCGCTGATAAAATTCCTTCCTTCCTTCAGCAAACATTGAGTGCTTAGTTCATGCCAGGTGCCGTAACAGGAACTTACCACTGGGGCGACAGAGGAGCCAACCCAATATGATGAGAGGCACTATCAATGGCATGACACAGACTCATACGAACTGCACCTCCTGGGAACCTTCCGTGTGCTGGGTGCTCAGGGGCGCTGTCTCAGTTACGGGGAAGGGTAGGTTGGCGCAGGCAGACGGGAGGCCGTGTGGTAACGCCAGAGGGGAAAATGACCCTGAGCCAGGAACAAGGCCTGGCACTTAGTAGATGCTCAATAAAATATTTGCTGAATGACAGCCTGAACAGAGCCAAGTGCTGGAGGATACTGAGGGGAGACTGAGGAAAGGGGACCTTTGTTCTCTCTTTTTTCTGCAGTCTGTGCAGTTGCAAAGCATGACATCCTTTTTGCTGCCTAATGTATGTCATTTTTCATTACTGGAACCTTGAGCTTACTGGAGATGGAACCCTTTCATTCCATTAGTTCAGCTGATCTGTACTTTGCACCAGTGTGTGCAGGACTGTGGTGGGTCTGGGGAAGGAATGGCCAGTAAACCATCCACCGTGCCACCCACAGATCCATGGGGTGACAGCAGGTCGTGGTAAAGCTAGTCTGTGAGGAAGAATGAAGCCCGTTAGGGGGTGCCACCTTACGTATGGTATCAACGAGGGCCTCTCTGAGGAGGGACATGTGAGCAGGCCCCTGACGAGGGAGGGTCCACCCTGTCCTGGGGAACAGGACAAGAGGAGGCAGGTTTGGGGTATGGTGAACAGAATGGGGGGAAGGAGTCAGAGGTCACAGGGTCATGGGGCCATTGGTGGGGCTTTGGCTCATGCATCAAGGGTGTGGGATGCTGCTGGAGACCCGGAGGCAGGGCCATGTTGAGACTCACATTTGAGAGTGACTCCGAGTGGATGGGGTTGGCTGGCGATGAATTGGGCCCCCCTAGCCCTTCTTCCTGGAAGCATTTGGTGGCAGGGCTCCCCAGTCTGGAGGTGTTCCAGGCCAAGTGTCACGAGCCACTGGGTGGACACTTTGGTCTCAAATTGTCCTTCAGCAGGTGGTCACTGGGCTCCCTCCTCAAGCCTGCCCTGCCCTAGGCGTTAGGAGAGCAGAAGCCACCAAGGCCCACTCTTTGTCCCCAAATTGCCCACAGCATAATGGGGGGAGGGTGTGGAGAGAAGAGAGAAAGAGAGAGTTCTAATAATAAATATTTAAAATGCATTGTGAGCATCAATTTCCGTTTTGACAATGCCCAGTGGCTGTGGACGATCATTGGGGGAAAGCTGAGTAAGGGAGCACAAGAACTCTCTGCACTATTTTTGCAAGTTCTTGTGAGTCTTTGACTATTTCAAAATAAATAATTATGTAAAAATGTATCAACTAAACAAACTAAATATAATGTGATGCATGCCAAGATCAAGGTTGTGCCAACGGCAGTGGGGGCTTTGCGCGAGGTCCTCACTGTGGCTCTCACAGAGACACACGCCTCATTGTCTGATTTCCTTTACCAGCTCAGTTGCCAGAGAAGATCAAAGAAAGGTCCCCTGTGAAGAAGATGATCATTTCCTTGAAGATCAATGACCCGGTGGTCACTAAAGTTGGTAATGCACACCTGTCTTCATGTTCTGAGAATGCCGTTGAACAAAAGGTCCTCCCAGACTTAGAAACAAACATGCTAACCACAAACAAGCAGTGCATATTCCTTATCAAAAATGCCTGATCAGTGCAAAGAAAGAAGGGGCAAGAGGGCTGGGATGACTTGGAGAGATGGGGGAGGTGGAATGCTGCTAAACAGAGGTGCTTGTCATTGGGACAGGGAAGGACACCAGAAGGGAAGGAAGCAGTCAGCCCCCACCCGAGCTCACTCCCACCTGGAAGCCCTCAGGCCCACCCTTGCTCCCCAGCAGGCTTCACCTTCCCCCTCCCAACGAGGACCCCTGCTGGGGGCTTCCCGCAGCAGAAGCCACCCCCAGGGTGCTCCCCTGGACTCTCTCCCCATCCCTTCCCGGCCACCCAGACAGACTTCTGTGTTAGTGCAACATGTGTGACATCACGTGATGACGCAGGTTTCTAAGTTGCTAGGTCACAATATAATCCACGTGAGCAGGTCCAGCCAGTTGTCCTCAGAGGACACCCTGATGACACAGCAGCACTATTTGGGATCATGTAGGACTTGGAATGGGCCAAATCCATCTGGCCCCTAGCCAAGGCAGTCTAGTCCCTGAACTATCAAATCATCCTGGATCTTTCCAGGAGTCCTTGGCCTCTTTTGAAGTCCCTAGACTCCAAGGGAAATCTGCTGTAAGCTATGTCGTCTCCAGAGAAAAAAATGCACCTGCACACAATTTCTGCACATATTTGGGCAGTCAGACTTCTGCATAGGCCACAGCCCCAGGTTAGGCAAGACCCCCGAGACAGTGTCACCCCTGAAGTGACCAAAGCAGAGACCCTGAGGCTGGGCTGGAAAGAGCGTCCTTTCTACAGGAGCTCAGCTTTCTTTAGTTCCCTCCTCAACTCCCTCGGGGAGGCCAGGGCTCAGACTGAAACTTGCCCGGCAGTGTCTGCACCCAGGGCAGAGCTGGTGTGTTTTCTCGAAGGGCCTCTCTGCCCGCCCAGCTGCAGGGGACAGTGAGGGCCCCGGGAGGCGTCCTGCGTGCAGAGCCCATGCTGAGGGCTCTCTCGGCTGCTGCCTCCCCAGCCTTTGCCACGGCCCTGAAGAGCCTCTACATAAGCGAGGCGGAGGTGAACATGGACGACGTGCTGGGGGTGCTGGCCTCCGCCTACGTTCTCCAGTTCAGCAGCCTGTTCCAAAGGTAAGGACACGCGGCCAGGCTCCGGCCAGGGCTGGCGCTGGGTAACATCAGAAGGGCCCGTCCCGGCCCATTCCATGGAGCATTCCTCTTCCCTGGGCTAAGATGCCTCGGGTTTTTTGGGCCAAGAACATCTTTGAACCTGGAAAGGAACCAAGACTATTAATTCGCACTAATGCATCACGAGCTTGTAACTGAGCCCTCTCTCCAGCAGCACACTGGTGCTAACCAAATGATCCTCCACCCACAGGGATGAAATGCAAGCGGGGGACTCCCACCACCAGGAGAGACTTTGCAGTTGTGGGCGTGCAAAGCGACTTCCCCGCAGCCCTCAGAGCAGGCTTGCTTGTCAATTCCACCTCTTCTCATTTTTGCCTAAAAAATTCTCTCTCCATGAAAACACACTCATCAACTGGCCGTTGGAGGACACGTTGACTTTTCCCATCACTGTCAGGCCTCATGTTTTTTTTCCCACTCTGCCCAGATAAAGCCTCGTATTTTCTTGTAAATAATATTTTTATTGTTACAAATGTTACACACGGTCATTGTAGATCTTTTGGAAGAGAGAAAAATGCAAAGATCAAAGTCAAAAGTCGCCCATGGATTTCACTGCCTATTTGGGGGCACAACCGTTCTCCTGGGCAGTCAGCCCTGCTGGGCACCTGGGCTGCCCACTAGGGGAGCTTCCGGGGTAAACAGGAGGCAGTCACAGTGGACTGGCATTGGATGTGGGAGCTTCCTCATCCTGACATGCTTACCTGGGATTCTGGATGCCTATAAGGTTTGTGGATGCTGAAAGCACTAGGGAACCTTAGACACGTCTCAGTGTCTGCCTTTGTCCAAGCAGCCACTGGAGTGCAGTCTAGGAGGTTGAGCATGAGAGGCTCCCAGCTTTCACTGGACTTTTTCTGCAGAGTCCAAAGCAACCTAGCGTGTGAGATGCAGGGCCTGTCCTCAGCCCTGCAACAAGCAGCGTCTTAGCCTCCAGGTATCTGAGTGGTCTCCACTGTCAAATGCAGCTCATAATATTTGTCCTTCCTACTTTCTAGGACTTTGTTCATTAGGGGATGTCAGCACCCAGGGCTTTGGGATGGGGTGTTTGCCATGATCAGACACTGTTCTCAACTCTTTGCAGGGATTACCTCATTTCCTTCTCCCTGCAGCCCTAGGAGGTAGTACTATTACTATGCTCATTTTGCAGATGAGGAAATTGGGGCCTCCAGGGGTAAGTAACTTACCCAAGGCCACGTAGCTCCCAAGAGAGAAACTAGGACTTAAAGGAGGTCTAGGGGCCCCAGAGCCTGCACCCCTAACACTGTACTATTCTGCTTTGCTCAGGTGAGGCAGTAATGTCACCTGCTCATTTGTGGTCCTGGCCCTCCCTGCACCCCTCCCTTCAGTGGCATTTGGTCAGGTGGGGTTTGCTTAGGATCATTCACTTCTCAGTTTATTCCATCATCCCTTCGTTCATTCGTCTGCTCCTTCAGGAACAATTTCCTGGACTTCTCCAGCATGCCTAGGGGACAGGAATGGACCAGACAGGCAGGGTCCCTGCCTCTACAGCCTCCTGTTGAACAGTCTTCAAGACACTGGAAAGGAGTAAAGCTGGGTGGAGTGGAGGATGGGAATGGAAAATTTTGTGCTGTATATTATTAATTTCAAGTAAAGTTGGTACCTATGATAAGAAAAAGCATTTCTTAGAACCACGCCCCCACTTTGTATCCTATAATATTCCTGTGTTCGTTAATGCTTATGAAAGGGTAAGTGAACCAAATGGAAAATCATTAATGGGATTCATTTTTCTAGAATATTTTGTTCCTTCTCCTGGGCTTTTTCAGAGATGTGTGCTGACTGCACTAATGTCCTGAAGGCAGAGGTGATAATCTCGTAGATTTTTGCTCTCCTAATTCCTGAAGAGATTCAATACAGAGAGGAGATTTAGGGCAGGGGATGGTCTGCCTGGCTTGTTTCACCTCAAGAATCAGTTTCATCTCAGTGAAAGAAAGAAAGAAAGAAAGAAAGAAAGAAAGAAAGAAAGAAGGAAGGAAGGAAGGAAGGAAGGAAGGAAGGAAGGAAGGAAGGAAGGAAGGAAGGAAGGAAGGAAGGAAGGAAGGAAGGAAGGAAGGATATCCCATCCAAGCCAAGAGAGGACATCAGCTGCTCTGCAGAGGGCAGAGACAGAATCCCTCCTGGTGACCTTGCAGGTTTTAACTCACTTTTTGTAGAGTCCACACAGCCAGATTCAATCTCGCAAACATTTTTGAGCCAGTGCCTCATTCCTGGGGTCACCTGAGATGACTCAGGCCAGGCACTTGACCTGGAGCATCTGACAGCCTCCTTGGGGATGCAGACGCCCTGTGAACCCTGAGAAGCAGGTGCTTAGAGGCCTGGACCCATCTGCAGAGGACACACTGAGGAGGAGCCCAGAGCCCTGAAAAGGCACTCCAGCATGTCAGCATGGTCATACTTGGGGGCTGGCTGGCTGTGGTAGATGACAGATAAGCAGCCATAGGCAGAGCCAGCTTGTGTAGGGTCTTGGAGCCGTCTAACGAACCTGGACTTGACGCTGCAGATCATCAGGGAAAAAGTCTGGGTTTTCCTAAGATTGGCCCTTCCATTGCATATGTCACCTGCCTTCGGCTCAGCACAGCCTGTGACTCAGTGCACTTGCGTGCAGCTAATTCTGGTGCTGTGCAGGAAGCTATCTCCACCCACGTGCTGGAAGAGCAGCTTCCCTCTTGAGGCAGGGCCTCCTGCCACCTTCTGTCTCTAAGCCTTGGCTGTCCGACCTCAGGCCCAGATTGGGAGCCCCATCTTCCTCTCAGAGCCCCAGCCCTGGCTTATCTGGGGGTGAGCTGAGAATGGCTTGTTTTCCATTCTCCTCCCTCCTCCCCCACCTCGTTTGGAATGCCAGGGCGGGAAGGGCTTTGGAGATCAGCAGATGTAGGCCTGCCGGAAGCTGGTGGGACTTGTCCAAGAGTCTATAGGTACCTGAGGAGGGACTGGTATTCGAGGGCAGAGGCCAGGGCAGGCCTGCACGCAGGGGGCTGGGTCTTGCCTGCCTTTGAGAGGTTGATGGTGCAGTTGGCCGTGGTGTGGCTGCACAAGCCTTGATGTGTGTGTGTGTGTGTGTGTGTGTGTGTGGAGTGGAACAGAAATGCCCTGGGTCACTCCGGTAGCATCGTGACATCCAGGCGCTGGATGAGCCCGCAGAGTGCCCAGACAGCTGCTTAGCTCTGAATCACACATACCTGAGGCCCATCTTTAGGGGATGAAGTGTGTGCATGCAGGTTCCACTGGGTGCTGTTCCTTTGACTCTCACATCAATGTCCCCATTGGCACTTGGGCTGGAGTCTCAGCTGGGATCACGGTTGTTGCATGCATGTGTGCACACATACACACATGCATGCACACACACGTGCACATTAGCATCTCCCTCATGGTCACTTGGGGTCCTCCAGGCTCACAGGGCCGGAAGGGCATTTCCTTGCCTCTACACAGGGCTGAACTCCCTTATGGGCAACTGCCTGGGCCTTTAGAATTTCCAGAAGTGGGAATCCCCATTCTCTCTGAGCCTAGAGGCGGGTCTAGGCCACTCACGTCTGAGAAGCCCGACCATCCCATTCCAGCCTGGCCAGTGGGTCCGACAAGGAGGAAGGGGGAGCATAAGAAGATGCCAGCCTCCTGAGGTGCTCATTTCTGCACCCCAAATCCAAGTCCAGCTAGTTCTGCCCACGCATCTCGACAGACAAAAGCTGGCACCCAGGGGGTCCTGTGCCCAGCGAGGGTGGGACCTGAGCCTGCTGCTCAGCCCCCTCACTCCTTGGGCTTCACCCTCTGCTGACTGGTGAGGCCATGAGCTCCAGGAGAAGAGGGGCTTCGTCTGTCCGTGGTGGTATCCAGGGCTGGCACAGCACAGGCACTCAGGATGAATTGGTGTTGGGGGCGCTGCTTCCTGGCCATGTGTCATTTTATGGAAGGTGCAGGGAGGCAAGGGACCAGGTAGAAGGAGGCCGTGGAAATCCAAGTTAAGGGAGCATGGAGGAGGAGCAATCGGGGGACTTCCAAGAGGAGGTGGTGCTGGAGCTGAGCCCGGGAGGATTCCAGCAGTCAAAGGGTGGGAGAGAAGGGGACTTCGGGCAGAGCAGCATCAAGCCTGGGATGGTCCCGGCCACTAAGACCCACTGCGACTGGAGCGAGAGATGAAGGGAAAGGCAGGCCGGGAGGTTAGGGTGAGCTGGGGTGCGAGGAGCGTGGAGCCACGTGAGCAGGTCCCGCTTGGTCCACTCAGCAGAGGAGGGAGCCCGAGGCTTGGCAGGGGAGAGGACAGGAGCCCCTCTGTGGCTGCAGCCTGGAGCATGTGGTGGCAGGTGGGAGGCCATGGAGGCAGGGAGTCCGCTGTTGAGAGGCTGTTGCTGAGGCCCAGCTGAGGGACGGCGAGGGGAGGAGGGCAGGCCCAAGAAACAGTGACAATGTGGAATTGACAGGATCTAGAGATCTGATGAGCCAGCGTGCCGAGAGGTGACACCGGGGCCTGGTGTTTACGCAGCACAGGTTTCCCCAAGACAATTTCTCATGATGGGTATGACCAGTCTCACGGTAGTGAAGGGACGGTCCTAGAATCTCAGGGGGTAAAGTGCTTGCTCATGACCCAATTATTTATTCATTTATTATTTCTTACCTTATTCCAGTAAAGGTTTTTGGTAGCTTAAACAAATACATAAAATAAAACAACAGGATATTAAACTGTTTAAAGAAAAATAGGGATGGAGAAGCTAAAATTGTGCACTGTAACAACCTGCAGTCTGGCTATACGTGGACCACACATTTGGCCCTGAACTTCCTAACAGCTGAGATGAAAAGGGAAACTTGATCAGAAACATTAGATAATATAAAGATTAGATTTAAAAAGTTTTAGAATAAATCCTTTGGGGGAAATACAGTTCCTATTAGTATTAAAACCATGGGTGTCTTTATCAGATGATCCCAGTGGCACAATGCTGTCAGCAATATCTGTAGAGTAAATGCAACTGTAAATCTTACAATGCTCTTTCGCCATGTTGAGAAAGGCTTCACACCAAAGCACCACTCAGTAAAAGCTGTTCTTCGGGGGTGTGGCTGTTGTTGGTAAGAAGCTGCCAGCTCTGGGCTGGTCTGGCTTCCTTGAAGAATGCATTATCGAATATGTGCAAGAGTCCCTGGATATCCTTGAGCCTTGATCCGTGAGCATTGTGTATTTCACCCGAGTCAAGGATAACCAGAGGGACAGTGAGTTCAAGGTCGTGCTTCAGTGTGAGCCCAGTAGCAGTTCTCTGGTGCCATGTTCAAGGAAGTGGACATGCTTTAAGGCAATTTTGCCGAAGAAAGGTTAATACCTGCTATGAAAGCTGAGTCACTGAAACTCCCGTGACCCCACCTTGCACCCAGCACATCCAGCCCCTCCCCCCTCAGGCATCCTCCTGGTTTGCTCTCCCTCCTTCCCTGCACAGCTGCTGTGCCAGTCTCGATGTTCCTTCAAAGTACGGCCCCTGCTGCTGCCTCAGGGCTTTTGTACGTGCTGTTTCCTCTTCTTGGAATGCTGGTCTCCCAATCCCCGGCCTGGCCCATTCATTGTCCCCCTCTTACAGGTTTTAAGTGTCTTTCCTGATTTCTGATCACTTTTCTGATCTAATCACTCTAGGCTGGAGTCCCCTTTTCTGCATTCTCATGGCACCTTGTTCTTTAACTTTTTAACCCTTCATACAACTGTAATGATGTGGTTATTTGTCTGAATGTTTACTTACCGTGTCACCTCACTGGCCTATCAGCTTTGTTCTTTGCACACCAAGGGCCTCGCCAGGTGGCTTATGGTACATGCTCAGTAAATAGATCCTTAACGAGCATGCCAAGTTAACATGTCCTAGTCATGAGAAAGGACTGAGATTTTCATCAGGAAGCTGCTCTTTGAATCCTTTGTGCAGAGAGGGGGTCAGCCCCCTCTAGCAGCACTGCAATGGTCTGTACAGGAAGAAAAGGCCTCAGGCAGGAGGGTAGTGAGATGGCCATCTTGGCTAAAATTAAACCTCACGTAGGCACCTTTAGGAGCGTTAGCTCTGACCAATAATATTGCTCCCTGGTGACAAGGCTAGTTTGTTTCCTTCCGAAGGATTTGATATCAGGCCTCATCTGCCTCAGCCCAGAGCTCTTTGTAACAGGCCTTTCAGGTCTTGTCCTCTGGCCAAAAGTCCATATCCCTAAAATGAGGCTTCCTGCCATGTGCAAGGTCTCTGCTCCCATCTTGGAGTTGAACAAAACTTCTGGGGCTGCCCGCTTCTCTGAGAGCAGCCCAGGGGTCCTCTAGGAACAGCAGTTCTTTCTCTGCAGGTGTGTGGCCATGATGATAAATGGACTCACGCCCAGCACCATCGAGAACTTCTACCTGGCTGGCTGCAAGGTGAGAACAACCTGGACCCTCAGGGGCCTTCAAGAGTACCCCACACTCTGGGATCTCACCTACCGGACCCAGCTCCAAAAAATGTATTCGGAGGCACCAACTTAAGGATAGTAATATTTTAGTTTGCCAAGTGAACACATTTTCTTAAAAAATCATTTTATTTTTAAAAGGATGTTTTAACACCAAAAAAGTAAAAAGGACTTAACCTTGCGGGGAGGTGGGGAGTAGCACAGCCTTTCTCCCCAAGACAGCAGACAACCTTCCAGGACATTCTTGCTAGAGTTGTGCGATCTTGTCCCACCTGGGCCCAGTCAGAGTGCCATGTCAGTGCTGGGGAAAAATGACCTAATCCAGCTCCGTCATTACCAGAGGAGAAAACTGAGACCCAAGTAGGGCAGCAGCTTGCCCAGGTGACCAGCTTTGGAGGGGCAGTGCTGGGTTCAAACCTCAGACCACCTGATCCCAGTTCCCTGCATGCGGCCACCATTGGCCTGGGGGGACACAGGCATTGTGAAACAGATGCATTTTACCGTAACATTAGGGTCACACACAATCAGCCTGTCACAGTGCCCTTGTCATCACATCTGAGAATGTTTTATCTGCCTGTTTTGTCAAAGACAGCTACGTGGTCCTCCCCCTCACTCCACTAGTATTAGAAAGTCACTCTTGGTGGCATCTTTGCATTCTAGTCTGCATTTCTCAGCAACTCTTTCACCCCAGAAGGACTCCAAGCCCTGAGGATGTTCAAGGTGTGCTAAGACCCTCTCAGGGTCCACTTTCCCTGTCCTTTAATTCTTGCTTTTAAGGTGTGTGCCCCTTATAGCCTCAGAACTCCACACGGCCCATCTGGCCCTTCTGTGATCAGTCACTGACTTTAGCCCAGGGATTTCAGTGTCCAAGGCCCACCTGAGCTTGTGTCTGGCTCTGCCACTTAACTGGCACGTGACCACAGGCAAGAGCAGAAACCTGGGAGCCTGTCTCTCCATTGGTAAAATAGGGATAATAATAAGCTAACTTAGTAGGGTTGGGGTAAGGATTGATTTAAATCAACCAGGTGCAGCGCCCCAAGCCTAGCAAACACTTAGACAATGGTACCTGCTATAATTTGTGTATTCTGTAAAAAAGGTTTGAGCACGTCAGGGCGTGACATTCCCTCTCGGGCACGCATGCAGCATCATCACAGGCCAGCAGAGGGCGCTGAGAACTCAGAAATTCTTTCATGTATTGGCTTTTCTTGCCTTCTCAGTACAAGGAAGAGCAGCTCACCACGGCCTGTGTGAAGTGGTTGGAAATGAACTTGGTCCCTCTGGTGGGGACGCAGATCCACCTTCGGAAAATCCCTCAGGAGCTCCTCCACAAAGTGCTGATGTCCCCCAGGTTAGATCTGGTTCCAGGGATGGGCCTGTTGGAAAAGAATGTGCCCAGGGGGGCTGCCCCCACACCCCTGCAGAGCATACCTGTGTCCTCCTCGACGTCAAACTTCCTGCCCTCCTGGGTGGCCAGGCCTCGAGTGGGCCTGAAACTCAGGGAGCTGTGTGAGGGATTGGGGAGGGAGCTCCCTTCACACTCCTCCTAGTGGGGACCCTCTGGGTGCCCGCTGTCTCATTACCCACCTGGGTGAGAAAAGTGAAAGACCTGATTGCCTAAGTAATTTAAAAAAAATTAAATTCAAATTAAAATCAAATTAAATTCATGACAACATGAATACACGTTGATTGCGGAAATTTTGGAAAACAGGGAAAGGCTGAAAAGGGGAAATAAAACCTCTTACCCCAAATCAGTGTATATCTCCAGCCCTGACCCCTCTACTGAATAGCTCTAGAGCCAGATACTCGAGAGAGTGACCTCTCTGACAGTTAAGACTAAAACCCAATTCTTGGTGCCCCTTGCCCTTTACTGTACGCTCACTCCATGCCCACTGTTCCTCGACCATTTGGTCAGCTGCTCGAGCTAGGACCTGAGAGTCCTCTGGACACCACGCCACTCTGGCCTCACTCTGACCTTGAGGTCAGTTCTCCTTACGGACTGAGCCCATCTCTATGGGCTTCCGTCCACGGGCACCAGCCCCAGCCAGTCCTCCATTGTCTCTCATTTGGACCATCACAGCGACCTCTAACTCAGCGTCTGCCTTCTGGTCTTGACCCCCTTCCAATCACATCTCTAGCCACGGGGCTTTGGCTCTGTGGACCGGTCCCCTGAGTCATTCATGGAACCATTCCCCAGTGCTTGGCTTTTTTGGTTATTTCCAATGTTTTATAAATATAAATAGCACCTTGGTCCTTTGACATATGTTTATCATAATCTCGGATTATTTCCCCACATTAAACTCCTAGAAGTAAAATTAGTAAGTCAAAAGGACTTTGTTTCCATTAGTCTTTTAAAAAATATTTCATTTGAAAATAATTTGCAGCTTAAAGAAAAATTCCAAGAATAATATAGAGAGTATCAACATACCCTTTACCCTGAGCCGCCTATTATTCAATTTGTGCCCTGTTTTGTCATTTATATCTATATGTGTATCTACATGTACACATACTCGGGGGATGAGAAGGGGCCTGGCAGGGACGGGCATTTCAGGCAGGAGGGTCAGCACGCACAGAGGCCCGTGGGGCAGGACTCAGCAGGGAAGTCTGGGCAGGTCCCAGCAGCCGCTGCGTGGTGTGGGGGAAGCAGGAGCCTGGTCAACAGAGCCAAAGGCCTGTGGCTAGACATGTGCTTGGAAGGGGGTCAAGACCAGAGGGCAGACACAGAGTTAGAGGTCACTGCGGTGGTCCAGATGGGAGATGTGTATATGTATCTACACACACACATACTTTTTTCCTGAACTGTTGGAGGTAAGTTGCACACATAATGCTCCTTTACCCCAAATGCTTCAGTGTTTATTTCCTATAAAAAAATTTTTGTTTAATATAACCTCAGTCAGTGCAGTTATCAACTTCAAGCAATTTAACATTGATATAATACTTTAACATCATTGGCCCGATACCATCTTTTACACACTTTTTCCCTCCGATGCTGGATCCAGTTTAGGATCACATATTGCATTTTATGTTGTCTCATCTCTTTGAGCCTCTTTTTAATAGGATCTTGGCACCTGTTGCAAATTACCAAGGTTGTATCCCCTTTGGGTGTATTTCAAAAGTGAAAACTAAATTCTACTAAAAATCTTAGTGGTAACTTAGAGAATAAGTGTTTACCCACGTCAGTGTGGTGGAGAGCCTGGTGATTTCAGAAGTTAGATCTGGAAAGACTGACTCCACTGCTGGCTTGAATTTACTAAGCAGCATGCAGTGCCCTCACATTGATGGAGACGAAAGGCTGCTAGGACAGAGCTCTGATGTTGAGGGAGACCAGACCATATTATCTAAGAAGACTCCAGCCAGGAGCCCTGGCCCCATGAGCAGCCCCAGGGCACTGGGTGTGTCCCCAGAGTCATTCTGCTCGGTCCTCCTAGGCCTCCCCCACCCCTAAAGGGGCAAAGGTTATGCAATCATTGAAGAAAATATAAACACGACATCCCTTAGACTTTTCACAACACTGTCCCTCCCTTGGAAAGGCTGAGCTGTCCCACCCTGGTACCATTTAACCAAAAAGTGTGGTGGTGGGGGGGAATGTCTGACCACAACCAGAACGTTAGTGATGGAATAGGCCCGACAAAATGTAGCTGGGCAGGAAAAGAGGTCAAGGACATGACGTGTTCAGTGTCTAGACTCACCAGCTGGGGCAGACATGAGTGATTTGGAAACTGGGTCCTGCTCCTCCGGCCCCCTGCCCAGAAGCTGTCTGCACAGGCAGTCCAGGGCTACCCCAGCTCACGGAGGGCAGAGCCCGCATGGCCTCAAGTGGGCAAGGAGATGGTGACCACAGTTGACGGCTGCCCAGATTCGGGCTCACATCATCCAAAGTCAATTTCCAGTGGCCACCCACTTTAAAGCTTGGGGTCAGTGGGGGACAGAGGATGCAGGAAGAGGGGCGCTTGTTAGAAATTTAACCAGGCTGGGGTTCCTCGTCTAAGGGCGCTTGGTGAGTGGATTGGGTGCCATGGCCCACACCTGATTAAGAACGCACCTATCCATGAGCTAACTTTTGTTGAGCACTTTGTGGTGTGTGCTGTGCCATGTGCACTGTCCCTGTTAATCCCTGCAGCCCCATGGGGCAGGTCCAGTGATGATCCCTGAGATAACAGGAGCTCCAAGCCCAAATCCTGCCCTCAACCCTGCACCTCCTTACTTGCTGTGGAGGCTGAGTCTTTCCAGATGCCAGAGGAACCCAGCAGGAACTGGGTTGTCCCGAAGAGTCTTGTGGCCTCAGAGTGGAATGTGTGGAAGTGCCAGCTCCTGAGGTCAGGGGGACATGTCCCTCGGCCTCACTCAGCTGTGCCTCCAGCCACCAACTGTGGCCCCTCCCCCAGGTGTGGTGTTTGGAACAACATCCGTTTCCAGCAGATGCTTCAACTTCTGGGCCGTTTAGTCTTCCCTGTCTCTTTGACCTCATCTTCCTCTGGGTTTTGCTTTCCATTTTGTAAATAACCTGGGGTAAAATATACACACCTTTCCTGACCTCCTGGGCCTCTGGTTTTATTTTGTTTGCCTGGGCATTCGGTGTTCAGTTCATTTTAGAGGTCACCACTAGGTTACCCTGTGCTACTGACTCTAATGTTATGAAACCTTCACTCCAAGTTCCGTTTTCCTGGAAGCCAAGCTCCTTGTGGACACAGGAGGATGGGGACCTCACAGGACTATCTAATTCCTGTCTACGCAAAAGGCCACCTTGCATCCAGGGGGCTCTGCGTCTCTCCGTGTTTCCAGTTCTCCCTGACTTCCTGCCTGTGGTCCAAGGAGTCCTGGGGTCTCAGGGCTTCCCTAAGAAAAGCCACCCCGTCCTCCTGGTCATGTATGTCCCACGGCCTTCTTCTCAGTGTGAGACGCTGGTTCCCACTGGCATCTGGAAGAACTCCGCTAATGTTAAAGCTTCTCCGGCTATAATAACAATAACCACCAATTATGTAAGCACTAGTTGTGTGCAGAACACTCTGAGTGGGTTGGCCAGACCAATTCCTATAGCAGCCCCATGGGGTGGGTACTGCTACCTGCGTTTTTCACCTGTGGATTGGAGATTTCAGGAAAGGTAGGGACTAGCCAAAGGTCCCCCCATGCAGCATGAGAGTTGGGATTTGAACTCAGGTCTGAGTGGCCTCAAAGCCCATGGTCATAACCAGCCCCCTGACACGCTGCCCTTCATGACGCCTTCTTTTTCCTTATGGATGGTCAAGATCAATAACGATATTGGTATTATTATTATCAATGTAAAAAAAATTATAAAGGTGGGAGGATAACACAAAACACAATCATACTCATGTCCTCAGATGAACATATACAGTTGGCCCTCCGTATCTGTGGGTTCTGCGTCCACAGATTCAGTCACCCGAGAATTGAAAATATTAAACAAGGCCAATACAAAAAGATCACAATGATAAAAAATAAATAAAAAACAATATAGTGTGACAGCTCTTCACATAGCAGTTACATTGCATTAGGTGTTGTAAGTAATCGAGAGGTGATTTAAATGACGTGGGAGGATTTGCATAGGTCATATGCGGATACCGCAACGTTTTATATAAGGGACTTGAGCGTCCACGGATTTTGGTTACAGTGGGATCCTGGAACCAGTCCCCTGAAGATATGGAGGGACGACTGTAGTAACATTTTGTCATAAATTAAGACGTCAAGCATTGCCAGTAAAGCAGGTCACCTATGTCCCGCTTCCCAGTCCTGTTCCCTTCCTCTCTGTCTATGCCTTTGCTTCCTATCAAACCACGGTTAGGAACTCGTGCAGAACCAATGCATGTGATATGCTCTTACTACATACGTGTCATCCGTAAGTAATGTGTAATCTTGTTTTGCAAAGGTTTGAACTTCAAATAAATGTTCTCACAGTGATTGTGATGTTCTGCGGCTTATTCAGGAACATCAAGCGGTGTGTGGTCTCCGTGTTGATACTTACATATCTAATTAGCATTTTAAATTTAATTGTTGTACAGGGTTCTATTGATTGGACACACAGCGATCTTTTTTCATTCCCTTCCTAATGCCCTTTCATTTTGTTTTTTTTGTTTCTGTGACAAACAGTGCTGCCATGAGCATGCTTGTTCGTATCTCATTCACACGGGCACAGCTTTCTCTATGGTCTATGTTCAAAATGGGGCTTTCATTGTTTATATAAAATTTTCTCAAATAAAAAATAGAAGACAGGAGGACAGTGTCTTGTGAAAAGCATTTTTTCCCTCCTAAAGAACAAACACCAGTTATATTCCAGGGGCTGCTAGCAAGCAGCAGTAAACACATGTAGTGCACAGCCCAGCTGCGTCCGCCTGTGCTGCAGGGAGGTTTGGAGTTGCTGTGGGTCCCATTCTCACTGAGGCCATCAGAGCTCTTAGGTAAATGAAAACACGTTTGACTGTCCTCGGCATGGGTACTTGCTGCAGGGACTGATACTTTTGGGTAGTGATACTGGTTTAAAGGCAAAAGGCTTTGCTTCAATAATTATCCTTCATAAATAAAACCAGATTCTGATCAGTGGAGCTCCAGATTGCTCCCCCGTGCTGCTACGGGCTCCTCTTTTGTAAGATCTCCAAGAACTTTCTAGGCTTCAGGAATGCATGCATGGAGTCTGCGCTGGAAGTCACGTAGTTTTTGCAGTTGAGCTGACACATTTCTTTGTGGGGACATCACATCCAGTGGCTCTGCGAGGAATCTCCCCATTCCTGCCTCACCGTTGTTGCCCAGACAGTGGCCAACTTGGTCCTGTCTAGCCAGGATCAAAGCCCATGCATCTGTAGGTGGCCCGAAAATGAAAAAGGAGGAAAGAGACAGTTCTGCTCTGTCCAGAAATAGCATGAGAGGTGGGTGGGTGACATTTCCATTGCTGTTTAGAGTCACGACTTAGCCTGGGTTCCACCCACTATGCCCACTTAAAGTGGTGAATAAAGAGACTGGGGCATATTTTAAAGCAGGGTGCCATGTCCACGGTCAGAGACTGAAAATATCAACGAGTCTAAGAAACGTTGAAATGGCTCCGTAGATAATCATCAGAGGCCGTTAGAAAAGCTGTTTGGGAAACAACCATACTTTACAGAGCTGACATCACCGGGGGCACCAGCTGCTCTTTGGCATCATTTGTTTCTTGAGGAAGGGCCTCATGCTGCTGCAGGCCCAGGGTGGGCTCTGGAGCCGGCACCCAGCCCTGCCACTTATGAGCAAGAGCTGCCATTTACTGAGCATGTCGTTATGTGCCAGGTGCTGTGCTAAGCTCTTTGTATGTGGGTGGTCAGCCGAATAATGGCCTCAAAGACGTCCACGTCCCAATCCCTGGAACCTGTGAATACGTTAGGTTATATGGCAAAGGGGAATTAAGGTTGCAGTTGGAATTAAGGTTGCTAATCAGCTGACTTTAAAGTTATCTGGGATCATCTGGGCGGGCTCCGTGTAATCACAAGGGTGTTTAAATGGAGAAGAGGGAGGCAGAAAACTCAGGACCAGGGAGGGATTTAAAGATGCTGTGCTACTGGCATGAAGATGGAAGAAGGGACCACAAGACAGGGAGTGCTGGTGGCTTCTACATGCTGGAAAAGGCAAAGGGACGAATCTCCTCAGCGCCTCCTGGAGGATCAGGGCCCTGCTGACACCTTGATCTCAGCCCAGTGAGACCTGCTTTGTACTTCTGACCTCCAGAACTATGAAACAACAAATCTGTGTTGTTTGAAGCTGT
>NW_007737549.1:11835-16779 GCF_000696425.1 Galeopterus variegatus | reverse complement strand
CAGGGAGGGATTTAAAGATGCTGTGCTACTGGCATGAAGATGGAAGAAGGGACCACAAGACGGAGTGCTGGTGGCTTCTAGATGCTGGAAAAGGCAAAGGGACGAATCTCCTCAGCGCCTCCTGGAGGATCAGGGCCCTGCTGACACCTTGATCTCAGCCCAGTGAGATCTGCTTTGTACTTCTGACCTCCAGAACTATGAAACAACAAATCTGTGTTGTTTGAAGCTGTGTGGCTTGTGATAATTTGTCACAGCAGCAGTAGGAGACTCATACATGTGTCACCTTCTCTGCTCGTGGCCTGTCTCTTATGTGCAGTTGCTGGGCTTGCTCTTTTACAGACGAGGATGTGGCAGCTTCTTGCAGGAGGTTCCAAAGCCAGTTTGGGGCAGATTCTAATGTGACCGATGCCCAGATCTGAGCCCAGCATTGTGTGACATCAAATAAGTCATTTGTGTTTTAGCCCTCAAGCAGGGCTAAGACCAGGGTGAGGCATATGAAGCATTCACTTTGGTTGCAAAATTTAGGGCGACACCAAAACAACGCAGTCATCAAGATAAAGTATATTTTTGTGCAATATTTTAAGATCAAAATTAATGCAAAAATATCATGATAAACAAAATATTAAAATTTTAAATAAACACAAGGTCAGTCTCAATTTCCACATCTATGAAAGTAAAGACTATATTCCAGCTTTGTAAGATTATTGTGTGGAATCAAAAGAATCTACAGCAAACATCTAGGGAACACCCAGCACATAGTGGGAACTCGATAAATGGTGGCCATTGTTTGCAGCAGCATGGGGGTGGGTGACAGCACAGGCCCAGTGTCAGGCTGCTGAGGCTCGAATCCCAGCTCCTCCATTCACCAGCTCAGTGACCCTGAGCAAGTCACTTGACTTCTTTTTGAGGCCACCTGTAGAATGAAGGGTGGAGGTGNGACCCTGAGCAAGTCACTTGACTTCTTTTTGAGGCCACCTGTAGAATGAAGGGTGGAGGTGCCTCATTCCTAAACTCACTTTTAACTTTATTTTCTTATGTATGATGTGGTTATTTGCCATTCCTAAAATTTCTTCTCCATCTTTTATTTTGGCCAGGTTGTTTACCTTTAGTGAATTTCATCTTCTGAAGACAATAATTTTGTGGGTCTACTTGCAATTAAACCACAGCATTCAGGCAATTCCGATCCATGAAACCGTGCTGGCATTTTTTAACAGGTAATGTAACTTAGTATTAATTGATGAAATGTACATACACTGGGTTTTTTTTCTCGTTCATAATATCATGGGGGAGACGCATCAGTGATATAATTTTTCATAGTATCATTCAGAGTGCACAGAATGCAATTTTCTTTATGGGGCCTAAGATTACGGGATGCCTTTGAATCACTAAATTACTTGGAAAAGTAAATAACATGTGGGTGTAATGTGAGGTCATCATATGCTTCTGGGAACTTGTGTGTCCATTATTAGACATGATGTAAAAGGTGTTCCTTTTGTTCAGGAAGACTACACTGACCTTTAAAACTTCATTTTTAAGGTCCCTAAATAGACTCAGGTCATTCTCATTTATATTTTGCTAGATGGCATATAAAATTGTGAGTTTTCTGGACAAATGAAACAGCATTTGGGTGTACAAAGGTTTCATAGCCTTAATCCAGTGTCTTATACTCTTTAAACTTGTAAATTCTGAAAGTTGTATATCTCAATACTGAAGGGAAAAATAACAGCAGTAATGACAGTGGGCACCATGTAAACATGTTTCACTAAGCACAGTGACTCTAACAAGTACTTTCCATGCATTATCTCATTTAATCTGCATAATACTAAGGGGCTGGCCTTATTATTCCCACTTTACAGATGAGGAAACTGAGGTAGAGATGAAATATCTCATCAGAGACCACACAAGTAGTAAGGGATGGAGCCTGACTTGAACTCAGATCTGCCAAAGGCCGGCACGCTCGGCTGCCCACTCCGGGGAAGGCAGGTGGGATTCCTATCTCGTGCAGGCTGCAGGTGGTTCAGTGGCAGCTCCCTGGACAAGGCATTTAGAAAGATCCCGAGGCTGCATCTAGGTTCAGGGTTGTTGTTAGCCAAGGACTCCTAAAACTGCCTGCAGTGCACTTTCTCTCCCTCCCTGTGTCCCCCTCTGCCTGTGAGTGTTTTCTGTCTGTCCAGTCAAGAGTGCCCCCATCTGCTGTGGCAGCGTGGGGCTGGGGAGCCGGCTGGGAGTGACAGTGTGAGTGGTAGTTGGTGGCCTCCAGTGTGAGTCTCCTTTGCCTCTATTGAAACTTCATGAAATATGCTCACATCACCCCAGCTGGCTGTGGAGTGTGGTGACCCTGTAGCCAAAGACAGTCCCAGGTGGCCTCAGAGGCTGTGCCCCAGGCAGGAAGTAACGGGTGGCCTCCTCATCACCATCAGGTTTGTGTTTCTGTTCTTCAGCAGAAATGAGGGCTCCTGAGCATGATAAGGCATGTTCAAGGAAGACATTTCTTTCACACATGTGGGTTTAGCAGATAAACGGGTCCTCACACATTAATCCACGGACTGACCCGTGCAAGTCAAGTTTCACTTGCATTCTTCTGAAGCGTTCAGTCCATTCCTGGAACGTCTGTGCACCACGTTAACTAAGGAGCCTTTTATTCCCTGTCTCGTTATTTGGGGAAAGCAGTATTCAGTGCCAGGATTATGTATACTTTGCTTAGTTTCTATATAATTTGCTTTGAACCCAAATGTTTTAAACACCGCACCCCCCCCCAACTCTTTTAATAGCCCCGAGACACTGTTTCCAATGAGTCACGCACATCGGGAGAAATTGGTATTTGGCTCCAGGTCAGCCCTCGTACTGGAAATGTCTTAGCACTGGGAGATAGGAAATGAGCTGGAATGTGGGTGATTCATTGGAGCTGTGGTTTTCATGTGGGAGAAGGAAGGGGAAGAGGGAGGTAGGGTGTGTGGCCCCCTCCGCCAAAGGTGGAGCTTCTGTGGCTTTCCGTAGCACCGAGCTGGGAACTCCAACGCTCCAGCCCAGAGTGTAACATGCATGGGGATTTCTCCCTATTGTAGCTTTTCTATTTTCCTCTTGAATCTACATTGATTAGAATTTAACCCCCAAATCTCATACCTCCACACAGTATGTCCCTAAGCCCCTTGATCCTGCACAATTTTCCCCATTGGAAACCGTTTGCTTGTTTCCAAGTTGTCTCACTGCTCCGACCTAAGCACCAATGATATCTTCTAACAAGGTCCTGGGCCCACCACAGCAGTGCATGGGTGGCTCTGACAGCCTGTGTGTCTGCCCTGGGTCCCTTCCCTCCCTCACTCCTGTTCTGACCTCCACCCTCTCCAGCAAGCTTTGGGTCCAACTGGGAGAAAAGATGGGAAAGTGGGGGCTCAGATGATCTTCCCCCTGCATTGCCCAGGCCCACTGTCCCCACACCCAGCTCCAAGGACCATGGGGCCCATTTATAGAATTGTGGATAGTTCTCCTCCTGTCCCAGCTCACTCTTCTGCCCCAGAGTGGTGACATGTCTAAGGTGTGCCTCTGTCAATGGCCTCCACCTCTCAAATTCATTTCCTGAGTCCCTGGGCTCCCTCACCTGGGGATCAGCCCTGTGTCTGCTCCTGATTATCACACCCCAGCCTGCTGCGTCTCCTTTCTTGGGCTGCCCATGGTGGGGACATCTCCAAAGGGCCTCTCCAACCAGCCCCTTATGAACCTCTTGATTCATGTATATGTTCTGCCTTCCCAGGCACATAAGAATTCGTCACTCCCAACTTACCTGGCACTGTGCTAGGCATGTAATAGCTTATGGAATGATGAAATTCCATCAAACATTTTTATGTAGCTTAGTTCCCCTCAGAAAAGAAGGTCTAGGGCCGGCCCGGTGGAGCACTCGGTAGAGTGCGGCACTTGGGAGCACGGCAGCGCTCCTGCCGAGGGTTCGGATCCCATATAGAGACCGGTCCACTCACTGGTTGAGCGCGGTGTGGGCGCGACACCCATATTTGCGATCCCGTTACCGGTCACGAAAAAAGACAAAAAGAAAAAAAAAAAAAAAAAAAAAAGAAAAGAAGGTCTAATATGCTGCTGCAAAATTCAGAGAACACCACGTCTGTAGCAACTTGAAGTAACAGGATCATAGACAAGTTTCCATTTTTATTGATTATTAGTGCCTATTGGGTGCACTAGAAGGATCCTGAGTTTTTCTCCAAGTTCAGTAAGGAAGAACATCTTGGTAGGTTAGTGGTATCTACACAGGCTCGGGGATTGGTGGTGACCATGTGCCATGTTTGCTGTCCCCTCCCGAGGATCCCCAGGACTGACCAGCAGCAGTGCAGAGCCTTGTAGCTGCTGGCCTAGCAGGGTTGGTGGCCGGAAGGCTCAGGCAGCTACACGGCACTCTGTTTGCAGTGGAGGTGGAGGGAGCCTGTGGGGAGTCACAGTTAGACTGGCCCAGAAGTGGATCACCAGGAGAGTTGAGCTACAAAGTCCAATGGGGCCAAAGGGAATGGCTCATCAAGGAAGTTTCAGTGGCCAATGACAAGGATGTGCCAGGAGCATTTAAAGGTGGGACAGAGGGACAGACCCCTGGGAGACAATAAATAGGCCCAGGAACGAGAGTGGAGGAAATTGACTATTTGGCCCTAATTTTAAAGTTGCAAATACTGATGAAATAATTGAAATGACAGAGTGATCTCTAAGCTCTCTCCAGGGGAGGGGGACATTTTGAGGCCATCACATTATGGGGACTTCCAAAACGGGATAGTAGCTTCATAATGTGGCAGCAGGGAGACAAGCTACCCAAATGCTAGATAGCAAGTGACCCTGTGACCTAGTAGGAAGGAGGCTGAGCTGCACTGTGACTGTGGCCTTGGCTGGCTCAGCATCCGAAAGGAGGGCTAACAGGAGTAACGGAGCAAAATGAATCCGACGCCCTTTCCT
>NW_007737549.1:9065-10674 GCF_000696425.1 Galeopterus variegatus | reverse complement strand
CCAGATCTTTAGGAACATCTTCAGGCTTACTTTTATTGCTGTTTAAGAACATCAGTATAGGGAGGGAACATGCACACACACAGAGACACATACACACACAAACACACACATGCACGCAAACACATACATAAACACACACACACACACACATCCCTCCATACCCCACAGCCTGTTTTCCTGGCAATGGTTATTTTAGCAAAACAAATAGTCTGTCCAGAATTAAATTTAACACCTCCTTGCAGGAAAAACAAAAAAGGTAAACAAAACCATTTTCTTCATCTGTGGGGAAAAAGTCATCGTTTCATTCCATTAGCAGCCTGAGAAGTTCAGGAAAGCTGTCAAAACTCATAGTTGGAGAAGGGCCCACAGCAGGCAAATTCTTAAACTTTTCTTAAAGTACATTTTAAATCAAAACATAGAATTTTTTCTTCTATGTTTTCTTCTGGGAGATTTATAGTTTTAGCTCACACATTCATATTTATGATTAATTTTGAGTTAAGTTGTGCACATATGAGATAAAAGTTAAGGTTCATGCTTGTATGGAGACACCCAACTATTCCAGTGCCATTTGTTGAAAAGTTTATTCTATTTTTCTGGAGTTGCTTTCGGTGCCTTTGTCAAAAGTCAGCCTACCATATGTGTGTGTCTATTTCTAGACTCAATATTCTGTTCTCTGGAGCTATCTGCCTATTTTATACTAATATGCTATCTTTACTACTGTAGCTTTATAGTAAGTCTTGAGACAAGGTAGTGTAAGTTCACTAGCTTTGGTCTCCTTTTTTGAAGTTATTTTGGCTAGTCTGGCTCCCTTGCATTTTCATATTAATTTAAAAATTGGTCTGCCAATTTCTATAGAAAAATATCATGGGATTTTGATAAGGATTGTTTGAATTCACAGACCAATTTGGGGATAATTTACATGGTAACAAGATTGAGTCTTTTGATCCATGACCATGGTATATATTTCCATTTATTTAGGTCCTCTTTTATTTCTCTCACTATTTTGTAGGAGGTCTTGCACATTGTTTAGAAAATTATATCTAAGTATTTTATGTTTTGGACACTATTTTAATGAGTATTGTTATTTTAGTTTTGATTTCTGATTGTTCTTTGCTAATACCAATGTAGAAATACAATCGACTTCTGTACATTGATCTTGTGCTCTGCAACCTTCCTAAGCTCACTTATTAGTTCTAGTATCTTTTTTGTAGTTTCCTTAAGATTTTCTACATAGACAATCTTATCACCTGTGAATAAAGATAGTCTTACTTCTTTCTTTCTGTCTGTATACCTCTTTTTTTCCCTTGCCTTATTAAATTAACTAGAATGTTCAGTACGATATTGAGTAAAAGTAGTAAAAGTGAACATTCTTGCCTTATTCTATATTACATGGCAAAAGAATTCAATCTTTTACCCTTAAGTAGAATGTTAACAACAGGTTTTTTATAGATATCCTGCATCAGGTTGAGGAGTTTCCTTTCATTCACAGTTTGATGAGAGATTTTTATCAGGAATGGATGTTTTATTTTGTCAAATGTTTAATTTGTTCTTTTCTAGTTTCATAAAATGAAAACTTAGGTCACTGATTTAAGGCCTTTTCTTTTTTCTG
>NW_007737549.1:0-7895 GCF_000696425.1 Galeopterus variegatus | reverse complement strand
TTTTTTTTTTTTTTCCTTCATCAGAATTGCTAGAGGTTTGTTTTATTAGTCTTTTAAAAGAAATACCTTTTGGCTTTGTTAACTTTGTTCGGTGATATGTTTTCTGTTTTATTAATTTTTCTCTTCATAATTTCCTTACTTCTACTTTCTTTGAGTATTATTTGATGTTCTTTTTCTAACTTCTTGAGATATATAACTAGATAATTGATTTCTAGGCTTTCTTCTTTTCTAATTTAGGGCTATAAATTTCCTTCAGCTGCATTCTACAAGTTTTGATATAATATGCAGTTGTATGGTATATTGGGTCACAAGTGGGGCTGGCTTTATCTGGCTTTGGATTGGGGGACAGAAATGAGGTAGAGAATGAGAGGAGGGCAAGGGACCAGTTGCCACTGACTGCATGAAGGGCAAAGAGTCTGAACTAAGGTGGTGACATGGAGATGGAGTGGACACAGTGGCCATAAGAGCAATTGTGGCAGCAAGATTTCATTCATTCACCTGGTATACCTGGCAAGAGAGGAAGAGGAGAAAAGTAGCCCACTGAAGTTTGGTAATTTATACAAAACCATGGCATCTATGCAGATGATTTTGTTTTGGATTGATTATAGTGAAGTTAGATAGATCAACTCATTTATTGGGAGCTCAGAGCTATGGGGTTTTTTAAATGCTGTCTTGCTGGAGTGATCTACTATGGTTACACGCTTGGCTCGGGTCTCCCTGAGAAGATTCTCTGGGAGCACCCCCTTCCCCTCTGTCTGATTCAGATGCCTGTTTTCTGGGCTCCATAGTATCCCACAAGCATCTCTATTAGCTTTCTCACTTGTTTATTTAAAACATCTATTGTGCTGATCTTTTCCTAAGTATGGTTCCCACATCTGCCGTTTGCAGCAGGGACTGTGTCTTATTAACTTTATACTTCCAGACCCCCATATCTAATAGCTGTTTGCTGAGTAGTAAATGAATGACATATTGAGTGTTCTTCAGTGGCGATTTTAATCTCTGAAATATTTCACTTTAACTCTGAAAACTACTCTGCATTAAATGTCAGATAAATATTACAAGGAGGAATGTAGTGACTTTCTGGTCATCTGTTTGGCGTTCAGTGAAAACAATTGATGTGTCCCAGAGCCTCCTTGAGAGTAACAGCTCCCAAGAAGTGGCCAGAGCACAGATGGTTTCAGTTCTGCTGGGTGTGAATTTGACCTCGATGGGCAACTTTCTCCCTCCACCCTTAGGCACTACAATGTGTGTTACATTTCAAATGAAACTCTCTTCTCAGGGCCTGGGGATGACTCTTCACTTGCTTTGTATATGCTCAGGCTCAGCAGGAGATTGTAAACTTGCCCCTTGCTTCTTTTTGTCCCACGTGTCCTCTTCTTGCTGCCTGGGACAGCGCTGGATCTGAGTGACCTCTGGAGGGTGGAAAATCCAACCTAATAGCAGATGAAATTGGTCGTAATAATTAGAAGCAGAAAAGATCTTCCCTCCTCCAAAACCCCTTCCTCTGGAGAACAGTGTAGAACTTTTCTTATGATGACAAAAGTTGGGGTGAATGTCAGTTTAGAAGCTACACGACAACAAAATGTGTTCAGTTCATGTCAGTTCTTAAATTTCTCACTTTATCAACTCAAAGGAGCTTGATGCTGGAAGGTCCCTTACAGATCAACTGGTCCCATCCTTTCATCTTGCTGTGGAGTAAACTGAGGCCCAGGGATGGTAAGGGGCTTGCTCAGGCTCCTTTTGCAAATTGGTGGCTTAGTGGGGTTGACCTAGGTTTTCTAGGTCTTCTGACACATTGTTTTACTTTGAGATCTCAGGGTTGAGGACAAGTCATAACAGACATGTAATTTGGTCCTCAGCTGATTTATTAAATCACTAAATGGGTCCCTCAGACACTGCAAGGGTGAATTCTGGTAATGAGCTTACAACCTCACTGGAAAAAGGTCACTGAAAGCAGTCAGCAAAGCCAATTCTACATGATTCCAACTTCTAGACTCCCCTGACTTCTCCAGCTGAGTCTCTTCTTTCCTGTGCTCTATCCAAATCTGACCCAGTCTTTACGGAGCTGGCGAAGGACAGCTCCAGGAAGCCTTCCCTGATCTCACCTGCACCTGGGACAGATTCCTCCTCTGAGCTTCTCTCTGCAGAGAAAACCAGAGCATGTGCTGTGGGTGTGCACTGGCCTGACAAACCCACAGCACTTTCCCCTGCCTTCCTGCACACACTGCCCAAGGGGACCACCCAGGGGAATTGCCAAGGAGAGCTGCCCAGCTGTGACCTGCACCCCAGGTTCCCTGAGCCTACTGATTTCTCAAGGGAAATGCTCTGTGATGCTGTGTCCCCAGGGTAGGCAGAGGCCGTGTGCCTCTTGTGATTCATGAATGGCATTTGCAGATGTAGCCACAGAGTCAACATGAAACCAGGCACCCCTAGTGTGGCAGCACTGATCCCTTTACCAGAGCATTCATTTTGAAATAGCCCATGAGTCATGGACATTAGAACCACTAAATCGTTCTCTCTTAGAATTGCTCTGCCATGCCCTGCGCAGGGAGGTTGATGTATTCTGAGACAAGAGGATTTCTCGTTACCTGGCTTTCATGCTTCTTGACTCATTCGTGTCTTCTCTTGCTCAGACCAGTATTGTCTCTGCCCTTCTTTAGCTCGGCTCTCTGGAATCCGAATCTCCCTTGTTCTCAAGGTCCCTGTGTGTTATTGATTTTAAGTCCTTACTAATTTTTCACTCCCCCACATTGCTTCTTGGCTTTCCAAACATACTGAAAGGCACCAAAGCACGTCTTCAACAACAAGCACCGAGAACCGGAAGGAGCACAGGAGTCCAGATGCAGGATTTCCTTAAGAAGCACAGCTGTGGTTATCATTATCGGAGTTCTAGTGAATCCTATCCAGTTTTCCCTTTGGACAAGGATCAGGTCCATCTTGACAGTCAGAATGACAGTGGATTGGGTGTCAATGAATGACTGATAGGACTTGGCCTGACAAATGAGGATGGCAACAGCAGACAGGATCACATGGGCACAAGTATATCAGCATGGAATGGCCTGTATGTGCATGCACGTGTGTGAATGTGTACAGCAGGGCTGGCACTTCTGGCACTTCTAGAGGATAAATTGTGCATGAATGAAGAGATGGAAGGGTGGGATTGAGTCTGGAGAGCTGGCAGAGACCAGATCATCTAATCAATTCACCCAACATATTGCAAGCTGAGTGCCAGGCACTGTAAGGGCAGTGAGAGCACAACAGTACACAAAGCAGACACAAATCCCATCTTCACGGAGCTTGCAATCTAGGAAGCAGAGACAGACAACACATAAGGTGTGTGTTAGGAGAGGTCAGCCCTGAGTCCGGGTCCCACTTCTGCTGTATACTGCCTATAAGACTTTGGGCAAGTAACCTGACCATGGTGCACGGAGGTGAGGGGGCCCCTTATCAGGACTGGTGGATGGAGCAGCTCTGACTCAGGGAAGAGGCCCAGAGCAGCTCTTGGCAGTAGGTGCTGAATGGTAATGACATCTGGGGGGTGATGATGTGGTGGTGGCAGCAGGAACTGTTGTTTCATTTACCACCCTTTGGGGTGGGGAGCCAAGAGGACCGTTCCTCATTCTTTGATTGCAGAAGATGCCCAGGTCTACCCTGAGTTATGTCCTGGAAGAAAGTTGTGTTTCCTTCTCATTGTGAGTTATTGCCCCCAAATGTGTATTTTTTTCCTAACCGTTTTAAAATTTAACATATTATTTCAAATATTTTTCAAATGAGCTAAGTAATTTTTTCACCCTAATCCTTTATAAAATTGTGTAAAATTTGTATATCATAAAATTTACCACGTTAACCATTGTTATGTGTACAGTGCGTTGGCATTAAGCACATTCACATTGTCGTGCGACCTTTATCACCATCCATCTCCGGTTCATTTCCATCTGCCCAGACTGAAAATCTGTACCCACTCAACAATAAATCTCCATTCCCTCATCCCAACTCCCCGGCCCCTGGCAACCACCATTATACTTTCTGTCTCATGAATCTGACTATTCTAGGTCCTCACAGAGTAGACTTACACAGTATTTGTTCTTTTGTGTCTGGCTTGTCTCACTTAGCACACTCTCTTCAAGGTTCATCCATGTAGTAACGTGTCAGAATACCGAAGTGTGCATTTTACGACTAAAATTTGAGGCACTGAGGCTAAGAGGGCTTCTGGTCTTATGCTCAGCAGGAAGATGGTAAATGACTCCAGCAAATGACAGGACAGAGGAAGTAAGAAAGTTGTGACTAAAAGCAGCTAAAATTACAATCTGTACCAGTCAGAGGGAGACATGTCCCCAAGCACAGTCTTACAGGAGATTGATGAGGATTTTGTCCCCAGGGACTTGAGAGCAGGACCCAGAACCAACCTGGGTGTCTTTCAGTATCAAGGAACTGTGAACAGTCTTCTCTAAAGCCGTCATGCCCCAAGGGTTTCCCAGTGAACTTCAGGAGGTGGAGATCATGACCTGAAGTCTGTCCCAGAAAAGTAAATGCCAAACCAAAAGTGGTCTTTGCACAGACAGAGCTCAGCCCCAGGGGAAACCAGCATGAGATTCCATCAACAGAGCCATGCAAAGAAGTCCCAGACTCAGCATCCTGCTCACTCCCATTTCATGTGACATCAAGTGAACACACTCCTCATTAGGCCAGAGGGCAGCAGATACCTCTGCTCCCAGACAGGAGGCTGCAGATAAGATGGAAAAAGAGCTAGGCCAGACTTGGGAGGCCCGCGGAGGACACTGGCTCTGTGACATTGGACCTCATGAGGCTCCAGCAGCAGGCTTATACTGATTGGTTCCAGGGCTAGCCCACACCCCTCAGATCCTTAGAGATTTTAGAAAATCAGGAGCTGAGGACACCATTTTCTCCCGTTGAGGTGGCCCATGGCTTAGGCGATTTAGAGAGTGGCAATGAGGATGAATGCCACCAAGAACAATCCCATGCCCTTGACCAGCTTGAGTCCAGGCCACTGTCCCCGAGTGAGAGAACAGCGATGGTCCCCGCCGGGTACTGAGGACTCACTGGCACCAGCAGTTGTGCCATGCCCTCCCAGGCACTGTCGCTTTTGCTCCTCCCACCCACCCAAGAAGCACTTGTGGCTATTGTCCCCACTTGACAAAGAAGGAGAGTGAAGCTCAGAGAGGCTCTTCTACGTGGCTGATGGATGGCTGGGCCAGTCCCGCCCCTGGTCCCTCTGCTGTGTGTTGGGCAATGAGCCAACTCAGGACCTCTCTGGGTCCTCCATAGTAGTGGTCATCATTGCCACTTCCCCGTGACCCCAAGGGGTCCAAAAGTCCAACCACCTGTCTCAACAAAGCTGCTCCCAAATCCTCTGGGAAGGGAGGGTTGTCCAGAGAGACCTGGCTGCTGGTCGTCTGGGTCCGAGTGCCTCTCGAAGGAGAATCAGGGCCTCGGGGTCTCCTACTCTCCCAGCAGTCTTCCTGCTCGAAGCTAAGCTGCAGAATTGGGGCCAGGTGGCTTCTGGGTGGAGGGGGAAATGCCTTCCTCTAAATCTGTCCTTTCCATCCTGTGGCTGAAGCTGCAGCTGCAGTGGGAGCTCACTGCTCAGGGCAGTGCTGGGCTGTGGGAGCCTCGCTCCCTGTCCAGGTCACTCGGCTAGGCTGGGGGGGCAGGGGCTGCAACGGCTTGGCCCCTTCCTCCCTCCTTGTCACCTGCCACCCAGCCATGATGCCTCCTCAGTTTTTCCTCTGTTAAATGGTGAAAGAGAGGCATAGATGGCATCCAGATCAGCCTGTGGAAAGGAAGCAAGCACGTGTTGCATGTCCCACTAAGATGTCACCAGCCCAGCTCCACTTGCCCTGAGCAATGGAAGGCTAGTTCCAGGATCAATAGCCCTGTTGCCTCCTCAGTTTTTCCTCTGTTAAATGGTGAAAGAGAGGCATAGATGGCATCCAGATCAGTCTGTGGAAAGGAAGCAAGCACGTGTTGCACGTCCCACTAAGATGTCACCAGCCCAGCTCCACTTGCCCTGAGCAATGGAAGGCTAGTTCCAGGATCAATAGCCCTGCGCTCCTGAAAGTATCGACCTCACTTCATGTACGCCTGATCTGTCTGCCTCCAGAGACAGGCACAGAGTACAGTCTAATAAATAATCATTGAATCGAATCAGAACTCATTTGTCTGTGAGCCCGTCTCCCCTCCCACAACTCCTCAGCACCCCTAGACCTATCTACTGGGATCACTGACCACAGAGGAGGTGGAGAGAGTCCCAGGGATCCTCAGATCTTATGAAAAGAAATGGTTCCAGCAGGCTGGCAGACATCTCCAGCAGAGGCGGGACACAGGCCAATGGTGCGTTCGGTCCAGGCAGGACAGGGTGTGATTTGGACATCACCCTTGATTCACGGAAAAATAATCTGAAAGTACCGTTGGCTGGTCTTATACAGGATCTGTCTTGAGGGAGTGACTTTGCATTTTCAAAGGCACTTGGAAAAATTATCCCCCATTGTCCCCATTTGTGAAAAGAGACCATTTTGCGAAGCAAATTATTTCAAAACAAGGGTGTGTCTGTCTTTGTGTCTTCTCAGGAGGAATCTGATCTTCTCAAGCCAGCCCTGACCTTTAGCCCTGTGTAAAAGTTAATTAGAGTTTAGTATTAACACAGTAGCGGAACTGATCCTGAAACCAGCTGCTGAAACTGGTTACCCGCAATCTGCTATTTTTTTCTTTTTAATTCTGCCAGGAAGTGCTTTGGAGTTGCCCCACTTGGCCACTTACTGGGAGCACAGCATATGTAGAGGAGGGTCAGAAGTCCCGAGTTCAAGTCCTGGCTAAGCCTTTGTTTTTCATCTGTGAAATGGAGATGATAATACGTGGCCCCCCTGTCCTCCCCAGGAAGTTTCAGAAACTCAAGCGAGAAAATGTATACTGAAATCCTCTGTGAAGTACCGTGTTCGCAACAGTCACTTAATATGTATTTGATGGGCATCTACTCTGTGCCCAGCTCAGTGGTAGACACTGAGGGGATACAAGCATTGGTCTCATTGCAGTCTCTAGGGTTAGACTTCACAAATGCTAACTAGCCAAGCCACCCCTGCTTGCCCTCACCTAACCTAGCCATCCCAAGGGAACCAGGCACTGTCGACGCCTGGCTGGTGAAACCAGAAGTCTCTATGACAGGGCTTTCACTAGCCCTAGCTAATGCCAGAAAGGAGTTTTCTGAAGGCCTTTTATTCTTCTTTGTGCCTCTGCTAAGAGTTCCCAAGAAGTGCTGCTTTCTGGACCGGGACATAGGACACAGCTTGATGCCCCTGTTCCTCTGCTTGCGTCTGCACGGCATCACCAGGGGTAAGTCCCAGCATGTGAGGGACCTGCCCCAACCCCCAACCACTCCCGGGGAAGCCTCACCAGATATTTCCGAGGAAATCAGCTGAGATCTGCCATTGTCTCTTCCAAGCTGTGTGACTTTGGGGAAGTCACATAACTGCTTGGTCTCAGTTTCCTTGTCTGTAAATTAGTGAGAATCAGAGTTCCTATGAAATACAGTGATGGATAGATGGGCTTAAATATTGTGAAGCAGCACACAGCTGCCAGGGGCTGTTTTATTGCCAGCTAACTGTGTACCCTGCCTCTTAGCATGGGATTTGCTTCTGTGTCACAGGTTTGGAGACTTGAGAGAACACTCTGCTCTGTGCTCCAGACCCGGGCTTGTGCTTCCTCAGCCTCATGCTCTGGACACAGAGGAAGGCAACTGTGACTTGGGAAGAGGAAGAAAATATTGGGGAATATGTTTGGGGCAGCCAGGAGGCCACCCAGTGAAATCTTTGCATCTGAAAGTGCCGGGCCTCCCTGAGCCAGAGGCCGACAAAACCGAGCGGGAAGAGACCCCGGTCCAG
>NW_007737548.1:50672-51889 GCF_000696425.1 Galeopterus variegatus | reverse complement strand
TTTCTACTGTGCATTTGTTTCAATGAAATATGCATAATCCTACACTTTCAAAGTATCTTTCTGTCTCTGTAAAAAACACCCTCCACAGGACCCATCAGCTTTGTTATTTTCAAGGGGAGTTTCTCTTTGAAGTACTGTTACTCAGGACTCATTTCTGCACCTGGCCATTGGAGCACTATGTGCTGATGCGGGTGCTTTGTGAAAGTGCCTCTAGACACGGCAAAGTCTTATTTTTCAAACTGCTTTCTTTTTTCAGTCACTTCTGACATCCTCTCATGCTAAGTCACTCTCAGCCACACTTCTCCATCACCAGATACAGGCTTCTAATCCCCCCATCTCATGCCACATACTACTCTCACTTGATTTACAGAGGATTTTCCTGAATACTTTCCTTTGCAGCATTTTCTGGGAAGGACTGACCAACACTGGGAAGAAGTATAGTTGCAGTAGTTAAGAGCAAGAGTCTTTAGAATAAGGCAAAGCTTGGTTTGAGAAAATGCTCTACCAGCTGGGAGACCTTGAGCAAGTTACTTAATATTTCTATGACTCAGTTTCATCATCTATAAAATCAAAATAATAATATCTATTTTCACAGATATTACAGGTTTGGGAAGAGATAAAATGAAGCAATTGGTACAGCACATAAGACTCACTCTATAAATTTTGGCTGAAAGTAAGTAAAAAATTAACAAAGCGGAACCCCAGTCTTCTGCCTACTTTTCTATGATGCTGAGACCTTGAAAATTGCATGGACCCCTGGTATCTAATATTCAGATGACTGGATTTCTTATTGAGGATTGTGGTTTATTTTCTTTCTGTAAAGCTTTATAATATAAATATTTATATTTACATCTACATAGAAAAGTAAATTTATTTAATTTATGTGTATAAGCAGGTGTGTGAGAATAAATAGGCTGATTTTTTTGGACATATGCCTTAGTTTAAGTCCCTAAGCAAAGAAGAAAAATATCCCCAGAGAATAAACAGCATTTTCTACTTACTCTAAATTGTCGGGAAGAGGACTTTGAACCACAGGGTTAAAAGCAAGATTAGCCACTCTCAGACAAGTCTCCACAGATAGACCTGTCATGTGTAAGGAAAAAAGTACTCACCTAGGACTGATGGGCTTGGGTAGCTCCTGGTAAAATCAGATTCCTCAGCAACCTTTCATTTCCAAAATAGACAAATAATCTTACCTGTTTCTTAGAAGCACACTG
>NW_007737548.1:7514-49708 GCF_000696425.1 Galeopterus variegatus | reverse complement strand
GTTTCTTGAGCAGATTTAAAAACCACTGACTTGTCATTCCAATATCCAAAAAGAAGATTCTGGAGTGTGTTGCTGTCTTTAATTGAAATACGTCTCTACCTTTCAGATTAGCCAAAGATTCCGTTTTGGATGGATCCTCCACTTTCCAGCCATGGTAAGTACAGTGTAGAGAATTCTTACTTCCAGGTTTCTGGAGACTTGAAATCTCCTGCAATCGTTATTTTGAACATTTATTCTTCCCACCATGTTGTTGACCTAAACACCAACAAGGGGGAGACTGGGATGAATCTGAACTAATGTCAATGGAATGAGGAAGGGGGATCTTATCTTATTTTTCTGTGAGTGAAAAGGAGAGCACTGCTTGGAGAAGGGTGGTCTATTAAGGATTATTTCCCCTAAGATTAGAACAGCAAAATGGAAAAAAATATAGACAGAAATTAAACCCAGAATCAGAGAACTAACAACATGTGGACAGCATGGTCACCTACATAATACAAGGGTTTGAGGAGACCTAAAGTTGGTGAGTTAGTGGAAAATACAAAAGTAACTCCCAGATTGGAGCTGGTGAAGAATATAACTACATAACTATAAAAGTAACTTATGAAAGTTGAGCCATTAAATTTTGCTTTAAATGAAATTTATTCTTCAGACATGAGATTAAAATGTTATAAAGGAATTACAATATGGTTGTTATTTGTAATGTTTTACTGAAATATGATATACTCACACACAGAAAAGTGCATTTAAATATACACGTCAATAAATTTTTACACAAGCTGAGTATCCCCTTGTAACAAACACCCAGATCAAGAAACAGAATATTATCAGCACCTCAGAGCCTCCCTCAGGCTCTCTTCAGTTTCATATATATGAATAAAATAAGACAGTGTGTACTCTTTGCTGTCTGGATTACTTAGCACAATGTTATATTTGTGCAATCCACTTATATTGGTATGTATAGTATAAATCATTCTCCTTACTCTATAGTATCGTGTAAAGTTAACACAATTAATTTATCTTTTCTACTGTTGATGGGTTTTAGTGTCATTTTGCAGTTTAAGGAAATTATAAACAGTGTTGCTGTGAATATTTTAGGACATGGCTTTTGATGGACATATGTACATATTTCCTAGGGACAGAAATATACATCTTTAGGAGATATATGGATATAGATATAGATATAGATCATTAGAAATTATATATATACTGATAGATAGATATAGTTTCAGCAGATATAAGTAAACAGCAAAGTGGTTATACCAATTTTACATGCTCAACAGAGGGGTATGAGAGTTCTAATTGTTCCACATCTTCAACAACACTTAGTATTTTTCATCTTTTACAATGTAGCCAATTCTGGTGTGTATTGGTTAATTACTATAATTTTAATTTGCATTTCCCTGATAACTAATGAAGTTGAATTGGCATTTGGATATCCTCTTTTGTGAATTATTGGTTCTTATATTTTGCCATTTTTTGGTTGGGTCCTCTGGGTTTTTTGGGCGTTTTTTTGTTTGTTCGTTTGTTTGTTTTACTGATTTGTAGAAGTTCTTTATATATTCTGGACGTGAGTCTTTTCTTGGATATGTGCATTGCAAATTTCTTCCCCCTTTTGCAGATTACCTTTTAATTCTCTTAATGATGCCTTTTGTGAACAGAAATCCTTGTTATTTATTATTTAAGCAGTTTAGAAGCCAGATTTTGTAATAAAAGTAGACTTGAATAGGTTCACGGACCTGTAACCTCTGTTTCAGCAGCTGCAGTGATATAGCCAGTCTGCTTGGATGACTGAGTCTGAACCCTGGGTGATCTTTCACCTCCTGATGCCAAACAGAACTGCAGGCGCAGTGCTTGCATAGGAAAGAACTTCCTCCTGAGTCTGAGTCTAAACCAAAGCTTAAATGAAAAGACACCACTAGATTTCAGAATACATTTCTTAACTGCAGTTTTACTTCTTCCAGAAATGTACTTGAAATAGAAGCTGTGATCCAATGGATCAGGGAAATCACACCATAGTGAAAGAATTTATCTTCCTGGGAATCACTCAGTCCCGAGAGCTGAGCTACGTCTTATTTGTCTTCTTGTTTTTGGTGTACATGACGACTCTGATGGGAAACCTCCTCATCATGGTTACAGTTACCTGTGATCCTCATCTTCACACTCCCATGTACTTCCTGCTCCGCAATCTATCTATTCTTGACATCTGCTTTTCCTCCATCACAGCTCCTAAGGTCCTAACTGATCTTCTATCAGAGAGAAAGACCATCTCCTTCAATGGCTGTGTCACTCAAATGTTCTTCTTCCACCTGCTGGGGGGATCAGATGTTTTTTCTCTCTCTGTGATGGCGTTTGATCGCTACGTGGCCATCTCCAAGCCCCTGCACTACGTGACCATCATGAGTAGGGGGCGATGTGCTGCCCTCATCACGGCGGCCTGGGTGGGTGGCTTCGTCCACTCCATCGTGCAGACTTCCCTTTTGCTCCCGCTCTCCTTCTGTGGACCTAATGTTCTTGACACTTTCTACTGTGATGTCCCCCAGGTCCTCAAACTCGCCTGCACTGACACCTTCACTCTGGAGCTCCTGATGATTTCCAATAATGGATTAGTCAGTTGGTTTATATTCTTCTTTCTCCTCATATCCTACACAGTCATCCTGATGATGCTGAGGTCTCAGGCAGGGGAGGGGAGGAGAAAAGCCATCTCCACCTGCACCTCCCACATTACTGTGGTGACCCTGCATTTTGTGCCCTGCATCTATGTCTATGCCCGGCCCTTCACTGCCCTCCCCACAGATAAGGCCATCTCTGTCACCTTCACTGTCATCTCCCCTTTGCTCAATCCTATGATCTACACCCTGAGGAATCAGGAAATGAAGTCAGCCATGAGGAAACTAAAGAAACGACTAGGGCATTCAGAAAGGATTTAAACAATGAGGATGGAATAGCACCAATATTTAAAAATAGACATTAGGGCCGGCCCCATGGCGCACTAGGGAGAGTGCTGCGCTGGGAGCGCAGCGACGCTCCCGCTGCAGGTTCGGATCCTATATGGGAATGGCCGGTGAGCTCACTGGCTGAGCATGGTGCGGATGACACCACACCAAGGGTTGTGATCCCCTTACCGGTCACGAAAAAAAAGACAAAAAAAAAATAGACATTAAATTTCACTCTCTCGAAATGAAAAGAGACCACCTTAATGCCAAAAACAAAAGGATTCTTTTACCCGCAGCGGGAGCACCGCTGGGCTCCCAGCACCGCACTCTCCCCAGTGCACCACAGGCTCGGCCCCAAAAGGATTCTTAAAAGAGGTTGACCCTCCAGTATGTGCTGAAGACCATATGGGGGACACTGCTTTAAGGTGAGACCCCCCATTCATGTCTTCCACTACTCACTTTCAATTATTCATTCCACAAATATTTACAGAGCACATACCATGTGTCTGACTGTGCTAATATTCAGATTGCTGAAAAAAGATTAAATACAGTCACTTTCTTTGAGACATATCCCCAAAATCTTCAATAAAGATACAAACGAAGTTCTAGGGAAACATGGTAGGCACTTGCCTTGAGAGTTTCCAAGGCATTTGGCAGTAAGTGGACCTTTTCAAGGGGAAAAAGGCAAAGAACGATCTGAGCAAAGAAAACAGCATAGAGTGTGCCGCGTTTGTGCAACAGTAAACTCAGTGTAACCGTTCTGTATGTAGTACACCCATGGGGTGAATACTAGTAGTTGACATTTAAGAGAAAAGTTGGGAAAGAAGAACTCCATTTGTGGCCCCCTGAACAAGCAAATCCACGATTTCTATTGGAGAGGGAGTATCGCCACATTACTTCAAGTCTAGGACCTCCTCCTGGAAAAAGGAGGTGATGCTCTTAGTGGGAGTTCCCATAAGAAAGATCACTGATGGGTGGAGGTTCTGGACAGTTCACCTGACTTTGTGAAAGGCTTGAGCAAAGGCAGATGCTGAGCACTCCCATGGGAAGCAACAGACATTCACAGAATAGCCAGGCCCAAATTTCCCCTTGATTCTGCACAGAGACCTTTCCACCCAACCTTTAGAAGTTAAAGAAAGGGTAATAAAAAAGCATGAGATTTAACCAGAGAATCTGAAAATCTGCTAGCATCTGTAATGAAAGAGAAAGTGATGGTGCTAAGAGAAGGTTTATCTGACAATTCAGCTGATATTTTGCTGGGATCTATTGACTTTACTGTACTATGTTTCCCATCATGGAAAACGATGGCCACAGCAGCTGACACTCATGTATTAATCAGAGGAGGCCAACCATTGAAACAAAAATGTCTGAAATCTAAGTAATGAACCACAACAAAAGTTTATTTTCTGCTCATGTCCCATGTTCTGCAACAAGCGGCACTGTGCCGTGCAGTCATTCAGAGATGCAGGCTTCTTCCATCTTGGGCTTCATCTCTCTCTAGATCCTCAGAATGCTTCCATTCATGCAGCAGAAGGAGAAAGGGAGATAGAAGTAAGAATTATAGGGAGCGGGATGTCTTTAGCCTCACCTAAATGCACGGGAGCCTGGAGAATGTCATCTACCTCTGTCCCCAGAAAGAAGAAAATATGAGAAATGGTGAACTCTAGTGATCTCTTCCACACATATGACTCACTGCTAAGAAATGACAATTGGGTTCGATTACAAGGATTAGGACACAGTGGCCAAACTATTCTCTTAATACATAAAAATGTTTTATGGAAGGATTACTGAACCCTTGGAACACACAGATAAACAAACTTAAATGAAGGAGCTAGGGAGAAAAGAAATGTAGTTTAAAGGAAGAGGTAGGTGATGAAGGTAAGCCTGGGGATTTGATGACTTTAGGCTAGAAGATCAGGCTCCATAACATAGGACACTGGAATACAGTGCCCAAAGAAGATTGGCCAAGAAGATAACTTTCACAGAAGGAAATTTTCACTTATTCCTATGCTTTCCGTAGGCTAGTCATAAACAAATTTTATTGATGCATCTTTAGAAATTAGTGTCTTCTTGATTTTCCTTTCCTGTGTTCTGTTCTATTCTCACCACTCAAAATGTCCCGAATAGTTTTCCAGTGTTAGACATACTTTAGCAAGCACTAAAATTTTAATAAAGATGTAAATTTGTCTTCAGCTGGATCCATCTACAGATATCGAGTCACTGTTTATTGCCCGGCTTCATCCTTGCTCGGGTGTGATGGTTGCCCACACGCCCATACTTTATGCAATGATGCCTTTTTTCCTACTTCTCTGTTGGCTTTACCTTGAGTAAGACCTTTGAGACTATGCAGAATTTTAAGTGACCAAAGGTCGGCACAATCAGAGTTTCTGTTCCCAAGTATAGGACCCCACCAAAGACAGCAACCCAGCAAAGGCTGCGCTGGACTGTTTACACATGCAAAACAACCTGATCAGACAAGGTGAAGAAAGCAATGGGTTCAGGAGAACACCATTAAGTTTACTTCTCTTTCAACAAACATCAAATAATTCCTTAGATTAACCTATATTTTTCTGTACGTAGAGACATTTTCTTAGGGAACTATTAGATACTAAACTGATTCTAGCTTAACCTCCACAGGTCATACATATTTTGTTCTACCATCTTTGTTGTTGTTGTTGTTGTTGTTGTTGTTTGTTAATATAAAGGAATGTTGATTTTAAATTTCTACAGTATTTTTTATAAGCAAATAAATGCATCTATATACACCAACTGGCTGGTTTAGGAATGGACTTCTCTGAGAAGTTCAAAGAAGATTCAGAATGCTTCAGCTTAACTTCTAAGATTCTAGTATAGTCAGCAGCACAGGAATCATATTTAAGCATCCATTAAATTCATCACAAACTCTACCCTGGAGGGATCTACAGAGTTTTGTTGTTGTTGTTGTTGTGTTACTTGTCTTTTGAGTCTGAAAGAAAATGTTGTCCACATAGCTCTTATTCAATAAAACACACTACAGTACAGAACAGTATTAGTAATCTATTGCTGCATAACATATTACTCCAAAACAGTGACATAAAATAGCAAACATTTTTTATGTCACAGTCTCTATGGGTCATGAAACCAGGCACGGCTTAGGTGTGTTGTCTACTTCGGGGTCTCCTGCCATCAATGTGTCAACTGAGAGCTGCAGTCTTGCCTTATGCTTCAATTAGGGAAGTATCCATTTCCAAGCTCTCATACATGATTATTGGCCAAAATCATGAGCTATTAGACTGAGGGCTTCAGCTCCTTAATGCCTGTTGGCTGGAGGCTGACCTCAGTTTCTTGCCATGTGAGCCTCTGCAGCATGTCAGCTTGCTTCCTCAAAGTAAGCAAGAGGCCAAAGAGAGAGTGTTAGCAAGAGCAAAGCACAGTCTTTATAGCCTAATCTTGGAAGTGACATCCCATCACTTCTGATGTATTCTATTTATTAGAAGCAATTCAGAAGGTTCAGCTCACACATAAGAAGAGAGGATTACACCGGAATGTTAATACCATGGCAGAGACTGATAAATTCTGGAAGTAAATTATAAAAAATTATTTCAGATTATGAAAGAAATTTAAAAGTAATTCATCTTCCCCGGTTTCCCTATCTCTGGGGCCATTTGTTTATCAATAAATAAATAAATAAATAAATAAATAAATAAATAAATAAATAAATAAATAAATAAAAAAGAAAGAAAAAGAATTATAAAAGAATTAAAATTTTTTTCAAAATAATTAAATAAACAAACAAAAGTAATTTAGTCAGGAAAAATTACAAAAGATCAAAAAAGGGGGGTCTGGAAGGAGAGTGTCAGAAGTAATTCAGAGACATTGAGGCCTTCTGACAGGAGAATGATAGTGCCAGCTATGGAAAGAGAAGCGTTTAGTCCTCAATAACAATGATCAGGTCGATTTGAGACATTTTAAGTTGGAGATATGCGATGTATCCAAGTGAGACTCTCCACAAATTTATGATGAGAGACGAGGTTTCAAAAATGACATGAGGAGTGAGCTAAGACCAAGAGATTTGGGGTTTGAGGGATCTCCGGAACTATAGGGCCTGAGACATGGTAGGTGTTCAAAAAATGTTTCACAATTAAATATTTGGTGAATGAGTGATACCAACACATTCTTTATCTGCATATAGCCCCTCTTTAGGTGAGATGTTTGTGAAAAACAAGGAGAAAATATGTTTCCCAGTCTTTATAATGCTTCTGATTATATACATTAATAGGACAACAAGCAAATCATCTGCCTAAAAAAATAATGGGATAGGATGAAACACACTGTAATGGGAGTTCTGTTCATTTTCCCTGAGTTCCTAGCTCTTAAAGAGATAGACTCTTAAGTGTCACTTATGGGCCACTTTAGGCAAAATTATCTGGGCTCTAAGCACAAAGTCTATGAAGATTCATCTCCTCCTCCACATTAGGAGAATTTCAAAACTGAAATGTACATGTCTGCACACATCTTCCAGTGCAATGTTTGGCTTCTTAATAACTCCTTAGGGAGTTTCATCTCAATAGGAAAGTCTGGCCACTCAACTTCAACAATCACACCCAAAGTATTCCCTTTGGTGATTGTTCTATTGAGTCTGAGGCTGAGGAACTGACACTCATGGCAGAAATACGGGGGAAGTGTGGTAGAACCATGCAGAGGTGATTCTTGGAGCTTGGAGGAGGGAAGATACTGAACCAATCAACCCTCAAATGTGTGCCTGTCTCAAAGGGGAATAGTCCTTGACGATTAATAACTTTCTTTTTATTTTTAATTTTATTTTGTCGATATACAATGTGGTTGATTAACCTCCCTCCCTCTAATAACTTTCAATGTCAGTGTATGCAGTCAAATGGTCAGCTCTACTTCCTGGATAGGCATTAGAAGTGGGGAACTTTAAATGAGGCCATGTGTTAAGTTAGGGCTTTTTGTTGTATGCTTGTAGGTCTGACGGTATGTCTGTGCAGGTGTAACCATGCACAACCAACTTTGAAATGTTATTGTAGATTATTTAGAAATGTTTTGAATGTTAATGGTGCTCCTGATAGGTGTAGGATGATGTACATTAAAGCTAAAAACTGTAGTGTTACAGAGCAGAATAATTAGTTGTTCAATATTAGGAAGGTGAGATGAAGGGAATAGTTAAGAGAGATGGGGCAACACATGCTTTGTGGACAATGGAGTTGGCGGGGTTCCCTCAGGTGGGGAACTCTGTAAAATCCAATAAGCCTGCTTTATTAGAATGGATTTACTTGGCCATATTTCTAAAGAAGTACTTGAGATCTTCTGTTTGTTCTTGCCAAAAACAAAAACAATAGAAAATTTATAAACTATCCTTCTGTTTCTTCCTCGTTTTCCTGTTCCAAACAGACACATACATACACAGGGATTCTCATTTATCCTCCCACTCTCCATCTTATACTTGCTTAGGTGTGCATACATGATGTGCATAGAAGAGCACCATTTCCACATTTTTCCATTGGACTGGTGATTTGGTCACTTTCACCATTAATTTATTTACAGAAATTTAAACTGTTCCATTTTTAAGACAGAAAGCAAAGACGAAGTGCTTTTGGATCAGCCTCATATTTTTCTTTCACCTGCAGTTACTAAAGTACATACATCCCACCATGCGAGTTGTATTTCCTTTTTGGTCTATCAATCTTGCATGTGTGAGGCCTGAGGAACACTGAAGGCCTCCCATTTGCAATTCTTCCTAATCCAGTACAGTGCCCTAGGATTGCGCTAAACTCCGAACACAGACAGAGCTTACAGGAAATCTCAGAAATCTTCTACAGATCTATAATCAAGCCCAAATTGAGTTCTGAATAGTGTCAACCCACTTGATTCTACCACTTACTAGCTGTACAGTCTTGGCCAAATAATTTATCTTCTACTAGCCTCGATTTCCTCATTGGTAACACCAAGCATTTACCTCGAAGGGTTGCTGTAGACTAAACGAGATGCAGAAAGTAAAGTACCCAGCAAAGTACCTCAGTTCAGTTGTGCTGTCTCCTCTTCCCTTCAGCACTTGAATGGGCCTAAATATGACAATTTACATGTCCCTCAGTTCTTAAATATGCTCTGACTTTGAATATAACACTGGTCCTAGAGTTGCCTGTTTTCTATCAGCTATATGGGTTTCCTCAATAACAGCTTATAAACTGACCATGTGAGGTATGAGACACAATAGGACTCATAAAAATAACCTAAATTTGTTTTTTAGTATAAGTCTGTGGTGGTTTGAATACTGCATAGTTAATATATTCCACAGTCAAACTTAGACTAGTTAGCCTTTACTACCAACCATCAGTTGAAGGAACAAGAACAATGAAATATATTTTTTAATATTTTTATTATTTCTTTTTCTGATTGTACATGGTTATTGTATATATACATATATATTCAAGCAACATGAAGATTGTTATATATGTAATTGTGAAGTATTCAAATAGTCAACATATACAAACAATATGGAAATCTCCCTTAACATTAATTTTTAAGAGATTACTATTATTTAACACCTTTGATAACCTGCTTTGAGACTTTCTTAATTTTTTTATTTTAATTTATCGATATACAATGTAGTTGATTTTCATGTCTCTTTACCAATTCCTCTTTTCCCCCCTCCCTTTCTCTTGCTCTCCTCCCCCTCCCCTCATCAACATTATATTTGTTTACTTAGCAAGTTCAACAGATTATTGTGATTGTTGTGTCTTCTTTTTTTTCCCTCATTTATTTGTTTGTATATTTATTTATTTATTTGTATTAGCTCCTGTATATAAGTGAGAACATGCGGCATTTCTCTTTCTGTGACTGGCTTATTTCATTAAATATAATTTTCTCTAAGTCCATCCATGTTGCTACAAATGGTAGTCATCCTTTTTTAAAGCAGAGTAGTATCCCATTGTGTAGATATACCACATTTTCCTTATCCACTCCTCTGATGATGGGCATTTAGGCTGGTTCCAACTCTTGGCTATTGTAAATAGTGCTGCAATAAACATGGGAGTATAGGTATCCCTTAGACATGATGATTTCCATTCCTTTGCGTATATACCCAGCAGTAGGATAGCTGGGTCGTACAGTAGATCTACCTCTAATTGTCTGAGGAACCTCCGTATCATTTTCCATAAAAGCTGCACCATTTTGCAGTCCCATCAACAGTGTATGAGAGTTCCTTTTTCTTCACATCTTTGCCAGCATTTATCATTCTCAGGCTTTTGGAAATCACCCAGCCTAACTGGAGTGAGATGGTATCTCAAAGTGGTTTTGAGATAATTTGAAATTTGCATTTCTTGAGTGCTGAGTGATATTGAGCATTTTTTGATGTATCTGTTGGTCATTCGTATATCCTTCTTTGAGAAATGCCTATTCAGCTCCTTTGCCCATTTTTTAATTGGGTTACTTGTGGGGTTTTTTGCTGTTAAGTTGTTTGAGTTCCTTGTATATTCTGGATATTAATCCTTTGTCAGATGTATATTTTGCAAATATTTTCTCCCATTCTGTTGGTTGTCGTTTCGCTCTGTTGTTTCTTTTGCTGTGCAGAAGATTTTTAGTTTGATATAATCCCATTTGTTTATTTTTCCTTTGGTTGCCTGTGCTTTTGGGGTCATACTCATGAAGTCTATGCCCAGCCCTACTTCCTGAAGTGTTTCCCCTATGTTTTCTTTTAGGAGTTCTATTGTTTCAGGAGGTATATTTAATTCTTTAATCCATTTTGAGTTGATTTAGGTATATGGCGATACGTACAGGACTAGTTTCATTCTTCTACATATGGATGTCTGATTTTCCCAGCACCATTTACTGAAGAAGCAGTTTCTTTCCCAGTGTGTAGTCTTGGTGCATTTGTTGAATATCAGATGGCTGTAGATGTGTGGGCTGAGTTCTGGATTCTCTATTCTCTTCCATTGGTCCATGTGCCTGTACTATGCCGATACCATGCTGTTTTTGGTTACTACAGCTTTGCAGTAGAGTTTAAAGTCAAGTAGACTTCTGGTCAAGATGGCAGCATAGACAGTTCCCAGCACCACTCTCTCCCACAAATCAACTAACTTGCAACTATTAAAAAGCAATGACAGCCAAGCTGGGGCCTCTAGAGCTCAGGAGAAGAGGAGGAGAGACCTGCATGAAGGCCAAGGAATCCACAATGAGAGAAAGAAAACACCTCTACAACATTTCAGACTAGAGCTTCTGAGTGTACAGAGCCGGAGCCGGCAAAAGCCACAGCTGTGCCCTCCAGATGAAGTTGCATGGAGGCGGCAGGGGAGAAGAGGGCCTTGGTGGACCCCAGCCCAGCAAGACCACTAATAGGGTTCCTCTGGACTCACATAGGAGCAAGGAACCACAAAAACTGAAAATAAGGAGCCACTCAGAGGCCAGTGAGTCATTGCGAGAGACTGGCATATGGTCTGTTCCATGGGAAGCATTTGCAGCACAGGCAGTGGGGGAGACAGGCCCACTGGGAGAACACTAGGACACAGCAAGGACAGCTGATCTGTCCCCCAGTCAGCATAGGACCACTCAGAGGAGACTGGTCAGGAATATAGAATTACATGGGTTGCACTTTGATGAAAAGAATCAGCCCACACCAGCGTTTCTACACAACCCAGGTGCATTGGATTTCTCTAAACCTGAAACTCCTATAAAGTTAACCATTAAAACCTGAGCTGCACAAGAAGCCTTCCCCAGGGAATCAACAGCAAAGCAACAATTTAGCTCAAACCCACAATTCAACTACTGGTCCCCACAGGAAAGGTCCTCCACTTTAGAAGTAAGCAAAGGACAAAAAATTAGTTCCGGCACAGAGTTTAAGTGGTGGGAACAGCAAATAATCCAACACAGAACTGAAACGAGACCCTCTGGCTTCAATGCTGGAAGGCTTGACCCTACAAAGACCAAAAGTTAAACAGTGGTCCCAATATAAGACCCAACTGACCTGAGATATAATATTTTTATGAGTTGACTGTCTGACCCACCTCTATAAAATTGTCATTTCTTTTGCTGTACATGCTTTGATTGCCTCTTCAGATGCCAACATCTTTGTACTTTCTATACAGAAAATAGAAAGATAAAAGTTTTTCTAGAGATGGGGAGAGATTGGACAAGGGGCATAAAGAATAAGTATGATTTGTAACAATATATATGCTAGTAATATTGATTTGATCAGCATATGTCAACATTGAATCCCAAAAATATGTATAATCAGTTATGATTAAGTAAAAGTTAAAAAAAAACAACAAGAAAAAAAGATAAAAGTTTTCCCATTGATTGGTCAAAATGTTGTGGGGTTTTATTCATTACTGATGGCTTAGAAAAGTTGTTAATCATAATGTCATGCAAATATTTTGGATTATTGTTAAATTGGAGAAAATCACTAACCATTTTCTTTCGAATATGAGCTGTAAGATTTTAGGGCATTTCAAATGTTCTTGGGGAGTGGATAATCTTAAATACTCCATGAATTGATGATACTCATAAGCCACCTTGTCATCAGTGTCTTCCTTGCTATGAGTTTCATTTTACCTTCATTGATGCCACTATTTCAATTCAAATCAACAAAAAAAGGAATAAGGACTGACATAGATGTTACTCATGAGGCCACTCAGGGCCTAGGGAAGAACATGAGCACAGGGATGGAAGTCCAGTTTGGAGGCAGCTCACTGTACAGGAAGGGCAGGAGCAGGCAAAGAAAAAAAGAAAAGGAAAGTGTGTTGGAGCCAGCTTGGAAGGTGGGAACTTCGGTCATATGCTAGAAGTCAGCTGGAATGACATTACCACAGCTTTAAGCAAAGGCATCCAAGGCCTGTTGATGAATTATTAAACCTCGGAATGTCGAACTCTGCTTGAATCTACTTCTGTCATTTACTAACCTATAAAACCTTTGCTGTTGATACACAGAACTGACTGCAAGTCATTTACATACATGCTACTAGATCCAAAATATGTATTTCCCAATTCAACCTTGCCTTAGCAGGATCCCCCAAATCCCTGTGACGTCTCCAGTGCCACCCAAAGTAAGAAGTGTGGTGGAAGGGAGGTCAGAGTAGAACAATCAAGAGCCTTCACTGATTGTGGTTATAATATTATTTTATTTTATTTTATTTTATTACTTTATTTTATATTTTTACTTTTGCACACTCTACAGAAACATGCAAGCATGTTAACATATTGCTAGGGCTTCTCCCAGGGCATTGGAAGAGGCTCAGGCATGTGAGGGTCCCTGAGTTTGAAGCCCATTAGCCTCATGAGAAACCCACCATAATGATTCAGCAGAATAAAGATACCTCAGAGCTGAAACCTTCAAGGCCTGAGTCAAGTTTACTAATATTAGCTTGTCACAGATTTCTTCTTTTTAGAGTTTCACAGGATAGATATCCATGAAACACTGCATAAACCACACTCAAAAATAAGATGTTTTAAGTAACAAGACAAGAATACCCACTCACACCACTTCTATTTAACATAGTACTACAGGTATTAGCCAGAGAAATCAAGCAAGAGAAAGAATTAAAGGGAATCCAGATTGGAAAAGATGAAGTCAAACTTTCTCTATTTGCAGATGGCATGATAATATATATAGAAAGACCTAAAGACTCTATCAAAAACTCCTAGAGCTAGTTAATATCTTCAATAATGTTGTAGGATACAAAATAAATGCCACAAAATCAGTAGCATTTATACACTCAAATAATGAATTAACTGAAGGAGAAATAAAGTAAGCTCATTTACAATTGTCATGAAAAAAATAAGATACCTAGGAGGTGAAATAAGATACAAGGAGGTGAAAGACCTCTACAATGAGAACTACAAACCACTTCCGAAATTAAAGAAGACACAAAAAGATGGAAAGATATTCCATGATCTTGGATTGGAAGAATTAACATTGTGTAAATGTCTATACTACCCAAAGTGATCTACAGATTCAATGCAATCCCCATCAAAATACCAATGACATTCTTCACAGAAATGGAAAAAACAATCTTACCTTTCATTTGGAATAACCAAAGACCCTGAATAGCCAAAGCAATCCTGAGTGAAAAAAATAAAGCTGGAGACATAACATGACCTGACTTCAAATTATACTACAAAGCTATTGTAACCAAAACAGCATGGTACTGGTATAAAAATAGACATTCAGACCAGTGGAGTAGAATTGAGGACACAGAAATCACCCCTCAGACTTACAGCCATCTGATATTTGACAAAGGCAACAAAAATCTGCATTGGGGAAAAGACTGCCTCTTCAACAAGTGGTGCTGGGAAAACTGGATATCCATATGAAGAAGAATAAAACTAGATATGCACATCTCACCATACATTAAAATCAACTCAAAATGGATTAAAGACTTAAGTATAAGGCCTGAAACTGTAAAATTACTAAGGGAAAATATAGGTGAAACACTTTAGCTATTAGGTCTGGGCACAGGTTTTATGAACATGAGCCTGAAAGCACAAGTAGCAAGAGGAAAAATAAACAAATGGGACTATATCAAACTAAAAAGCTTTTGCACAACAAAGGAAACAACAAAGTGAAACGACAATCTACAGAGTGGGAGAAAATTTTTGCTAACTATGCATCCGATAAGGGATTAATAGCCAGAATATACATAGAACTCAACCAATTATACAGTAAAAAAAAAAAAAAAAAAAAAATGACCCAATTAAAAAATGAGCAAAGGAGCTGAATAGATACTTTTCAAAGGAAGACATAAAAATGGCCAACAGGTACATGAAAAAATGCTCAACATCACTAGTCATCAGGGAATTGCAAATTAAAACTACATTGAGATACCACCTCACCCCAGTTAGACTGGCTATAATCAAAAAGAAGGTGAATAACAAATGCTGGTGAGGGAGTGGAGAGAAGGGAACAGGTGAATAACAAATGCTGGTGAGGGAGTGGAGAGAAGGGAACACTCCTACACTGTTTTGGGGACTGTAAATTAGTACAACCACCACGGAAAACAGTATGGAAGTTTCTCAAACAACTACAGACAGATCTTCCATACAATCCAGCAATCCCTCTTCTGGGTATATACCCAGAGGAATGGAAATCATCATTTTGAAGGGATACCTGCACTCCCCTGTTCATCACAGCTCTATTTACAATAGGCAAGATATGGAACCAACCTAAATGTCTATCAATGGATGATTGGATAAGGATAGTATGGTGTGTGTGTGTGTGTATATATATATATATATATATATATATATATATATACATACATACATACACCATGGAATACTACTCTGCCATAAAAAAGAATGAAATACTCCCATTTGCAACAACATGGATGAACCTTGAGAAACTTATGTTGGGTGAAATAAGCAAAACACAGAGGGATAAATACCATGTGTGCTCACTCATATGTGGAAGCTAAGAGAGAAAGGAAGGCAGGAAAGAAAGACCACAGTATTGCAGTCGTCTTACAAAAAGAGGGAACATTCCTAGGGCTGCAAAGCAGAGTGGGAAGGAGAGCGGGAGGGGGAGGGTAGTTGGGGAAAAATTGGGTGGGAACACGGGGTAAAAAAGCAATTTCTGGTAATTTGTATCTCATGAATATTCATAATAATAATAAATAAATAAATAAGAAGAAGAAGAAGATGTTTTATTTCTACACAGTTCTGACCTGTGACTCTATTGGTGCCAAGTAATCCCTTTAACAAACAAACTACATTTCCATTCAAAATGGCATCTGCAGAGGTGAGATGGAATTTTCCACTTGATCCTGGAATGGGAAGCAGAGAACCTTGAGCCTCAGGGGCACTAACCAGGCTGCTTCCCTCTAACTGAAGCCCCTGGGGACGAGAGCCCTCAGCTGTGATCCAAAGTACCAAAAGCTGAGAGTGTTTAACCTGCTTGTGCCTTCTTTACCTGTGGGAATTTCTAATTCTCTGACTGTTACAGCTAATCCCAAGCTACCAAAGAAAGACCTTCCTTCTTTCTACACTCTGCTATAAATCTTCCTTGAGCACATTCTTTCACTTTCCTGCTTTAGTAAATACAACACAATAAGTAACAATAATAACAATAAAGAGCATTTACTGAGCGCTTACTGTGCACCAGGCACCTAGAATAGGTGCTTCACATCCATCTTCTTATTTTATCCCCCAGCAACCCTGGAGGGTAGGTGTGATTATGATCCTCATCCACAAATGAATAAACTGAGACAAGAACAAATAACTTGCCTGAGGTCACACAAACAATAAGCAGTAAGACCAGGATTTGAACTCAAGGTCTGATTCCAGAGCCTGTGCTTCTGAAGCTTATTTTGGGTACTTAGGCATTTTGGGTATTTTTGGCAGCCAGCCTCCAGTGATCCCCATCAACTCATATTCACAACATGATGTTCTCTTCCATGGTCAACCAGGGTTACTCTGTGTGGCCTGTAGAATACTACACGAAGGATGGTGCATCATTTCTGAGATTAGGTTATAAAAGTCACTGAGGCTTCTGTCTTGGGAATTTTCTCTCTCATTCACATCATCTGTTCCAGGGGAAGCTAGTTGTAAAGAGCCCTTCAGAGAGGCCCACATGGTGAGGATCTGAGGACTGTTACCAGGATCCACATTTATGGCCTTGGACGTGAATCCTTCAGTGTGGTCGAGCCTCAAGATGACTGTAGACCTGACTGATCTGCAATCTCATGAGAGATCCTGAGGAAAACTGTTCCTGCTTTCCTCATCTTTGGAAACTGAAAAAACCAATTTTTATTGTTTTAAGCAACTAAGTCTGGTGTCATTAGTTGCGCAGCCATAGATAACTTATGCAAAATTCCTGCAATGTCTCAGGGTAATGTTCTAAGTATTAGTGCTTACTACACAGTAGTGCAGAAGTAGACTCAGAAGGTATGAGATATTTATATTAGAATTCAGGGTGAAATAAAAACAGCTAACGTTTACTGAAGAACATCTGGTATACTTCTAGGGTCTGGGTTGCAAAGCTCATTTACTTAACCACTGCACTAAACTGCCCCTGTAAATTCTTGATCTCAGCAGTTTTTCTTGCCACTATGAATCAGTTTAAAGTTAAATGTCAGGAAACAAATTCTGGCTAATTGAGGTTTAACTGTTGGTTAACTGCAGGCAATGGACAGAACACAATCCTACCTAGTCACAAGACAATTAGGGTCAACATTATTGAAAACAATTGAGTATTAAAGCTCCAAAGGCCTAGAAATCACCTAAATCAGTGGGTCTGTTTAATATTGTTACGTGCAGTGCAGAACGTGCCTACCTTCAATACCACTTGAGGTAGCAAATGCTCCCATTTCACTGATGAAAGACTGAACATACTGGAGTATAAGTGCTTTTAAAGACTCCACCATTGCTCCAGAAAGGCACAGAGGCTGGCATTGAAAGACACCAAGCTGGTGTCTTTTCTCTATACAATGTTACTTCCTGTTATATTTTAAAATAAAAGCAAAACAAAAACAAAAAACATCTATGCATTATCTAGAAAACTGCACGTGTTCTGTTTTTTGGGTTTTTTTCTTTTTTTTTTTAAATAAAAGACTTTGAAAATATTTACTCTGAAGAAAATACTCGGCCCTTTTAAAAACTAAAAATGTTTGAAAGTGATGAAATCCTTTTAGTTATTGATGGATTAGTACATTGAACATTGAACCCCAAAAATATGTATAATCAATTATGATTCAATAATTTTTTTAAATAAATAAATAGATAGATAAATGAATAATAAAAATGTTTGAAAGTGATGAAATCCTCTTAGTTATTGATGGATTAGTAGATAATTGGGAGTAAGCCTAGAAAATTATCCTTGTATTACTTGGGCTTTGACATGGATTGAATTGCACTCCCCAAGTTTTACGTATTAAAGTTTAATCCGAGGGCTGGCCTGTGACTCACTTGGGAGAGTGTGGTGCTGATAACACCAAGGCCATGGGTTTGGATCCCTATATACGGATGGCCAGTTGGCTCACTTGGGAGAGTGTGGTGCTGATAACACCAAGGCCATGGGTTTGGATCCCTATATACGGATGGCCAGTTGGCTCACTTGGGAGAGTGTGGTACTGACAACACCAAGTCAAGGGTTAAGATCCCCTTACCAGTCATCTTTAAAAAAAAGAAAGAAAGAAAGAAGTTTAATCCCCACTGACAGTATTAAGAGGGTGGAAAATCCTAATATGGTAATTGAAAGATGGGGCCTTAATGAGGTGATTAGATTGTGAGGACTGTGTCCTTGTAAATGGATTAATCAATTGATGGGTGGTCATGGGTGTGGTTCTGATGGCTTTAAAAGGAGACCGTGTGAGAGGCACTCTCTCTTTCTCTCTCTCTGCTTCTATCATTTCACCCTGGGATAACCTGCATCGCTGTAGAGTTAGCACCAAGAAAAGGCCCTTACCAGATATTTTCTCTGGACTTTGGACTTCCCAGCCTGTGAAACCATAAGCAATAAATATTGTTTCTTAGCAAATTACCCAGTTTCAGGTATTCTTGTTATAAGCAACAGAAACAGACTGATACAGGCTTCAAAGGAAAGAGCATAGAAGGAAAGTTAGCTAAGTAGAGGTTCTGTTCTGAAGAGGAAATGAGAGGTGAAGGATGGCGAGATATGGGAGCCCAGTGGTTAACAACAGGACCCGATGTTGGCCTCAATATGGGTACAATTTAGAAGGAGGGAGTACAAAGTTGTGCCAAAGTTAGACACAGCTGGACATGAGATAAAGCAATGAAACAGATTTTATCGAGTCACTACTGACAGTAAGGGAAAGAGCGGAGCTCACTTCTGCTTTTCAGCAGAGGTGATCTGGGCATTTTAATGGGAGAATGAGGGACGGGAGAGAGGCTCAGGAGAGTCAGAGAAGTGGAAAAGTACAAAAGGTTGGTCACTGTGAACTCAACAAAGCCAGCTGTGTCTGCTAGCTAGCCATTTTCAAGGTTAGGATTCTGTCCTCCCACAGACTAGGAGACAGAGGCCCTCTCCTTCCTAATGATTACATTTGTCTCCAAGGAATGGCTCTCAGGTCCTTGAGAAAGTCACTTCTATGTTTATATATACTCACAATCATAAGCCCTTTTTAATAAATGCTCTAAGAAAGGGAGGTCAGGGGCCTATCATCAGGGTTTGGGTGGAGCAGTAAATTCTCCCGGCAGCATTGAGCTTTCTCAGGTGGGTATTTTAATGGGGGACTGCGGTCATCCCAGGGACATGGTTTTATGCTGCTAGAAACCATGCGAGTGTTTGGTCTAGTGCAGGTTTTAGACAGAATTATGTGCTGAGAGTTCGGCAGTTCTCAAGAGCTTGAGAAAATTTGGGAGGGAGTGGAGGGGTGTTTATTATCCTAACTGTGATGACAATTTTACAAACATAAACATATATGTGTGTGTCAATATTCATCAAATTTTACCCTTTAAATATGTGCAGTTTATTGTATGTAAGTTACATCTCAACAAAGCTGATTTTAAAAAAGAAAAAGGAAATTGCAAGAGGCAATTTCATTTAAACAGTTGAAAAAACCATGATATCCAGATGCTTGTCAACATCCAATGCAGTACTTATTTTAACTGTTCTGTATAAAACAGAGTGGGAAGCAGAGGGAAAAGAGTTGAATTAAGATTTATAGAAAGTGAAGTTTGGTAATAAAAGTTTCAAAAAGAATGTGTTTCTTTACATTATGCTCTAAATTGTTTTATCCTTTAATATATCTGCTTTTTTGAAAATTAGTAATTTTATTTCTTAAAGCAGTTTTAAGTTTACAGAAAAATTAAACAAAAAGTATAGACAATTCCCATATATTCTCCCTCCCCTCCCCACCACAGTTTCCCCATTTTTAACATCTTTAATTAGTATAGTACATTAATTAACTATTGGTGGACCAAAATTAATACATCATTATTAACTAAAGTTAATATTAGGGTTCATTCACTCTTTGTGTTGTGTATTTCTACAGGTTTTGGTAAATGTATAATGTGTATCCACAATTACAGTATCATGCAGAATAGTCACTGTCCTAAAAATCCCATGTTCTACCTGTTCATCCATTTTCTGCCTCAGTCCCTACCTGTCCCCATACTTTTCGCCTTTTTCAGAATGTCCCATACTTGGAATCACACATATGTACCTTTCACACTGGCACCTTTCACTCAGCACTAGGCATTTAAGATTCATCCATGTCTTTTCATGGCTTAAGTGCTCATTGCTTTCATCACTAAATAATATTTCATTGTATGGAACTTACCAGCTTTTTAAATGCTAGATTTGATTATAGTTGCAATTATTTCAAAAATATATACTTTACAGGAAAAGCATAAAAGTGCATTTTTTCTAGCATTTCCCAAATAATGTTGTATGGAACACTAGATCTGTGAAATGTTAATTGGAGCTACATGAGGTGGGGAAATATGGTTAGTGGTGAAACCAGTTTAAATTAAAAAGTCTCTTTACTCCCCTGAAAACTTTGTGAATTTTCAAGAGGGATGTGGAATACATGAAATTTTGCTATCATGAAATTTTTTAATAAGAATTTTGTGAACGTACTGATTTATGTGCTTCAATTACACTGTTGGAAACCCACTCTTTGGTGTGCTCTGAGAGGACTCAAGAAACACCATCCATTGGGGACAGTTCACTGAAGTGTGGGCATCCTCGCTCAAAAGGGAATAAACCCTAAAAAATAACTCCCAAAGCATGACTCACATTCCTTCTGTTTTTAATGATGTGCTTTCTATAACCAAAGTTCTTTCTCTCCAGGTGGTTAAAGAAGAAGAAACATGATTTATTGGAGTAGGGAAATTACACCAGGGTGAAAGGATTTATTTTTCAAGGTCTGACCCAGTCCTGAGAGCTCAGCTTGGTCTTATTTCTTCTCTTCTGTTTGGTGATACAGCAACTCTCCTGAGAAACCTCCTCATCACGGTCACTGTGACCTGTGAGTCCTGCCCTCACACCCCATGTACTTCCTGCTCCGCAATCTCTCTGTCTTGGACATCTGCTTCTTCTCCATCACTGCTCTGAAGGTCCTAGTCGACCTTCTCTCAGGGAGTAATACCACGTCCTTCAGTGGTTGCTTCACGCAGATCCTCTTTCATCTCCTCGATGGCACATTTTTTCCTCTCTCTGTGATGACATTTGATCGCTACATGGCCATCTCCAAGCCCCTGCGCATGTGAGCATCATGAGTAGGTGGCGATGCCCTGCCCTCATTGTGGCCACCTGGGTGGGGGGCTTTGTCCACTCCATTGTCCAGATTTTCTTGATGCTCACAATCCTGTTCTGTGGACCTAACGTTGTTGATGGCTTCTCCTGTGATGTCCCCCAGGTCCTCAAACTCACCTGTACTGACACTTTTGTTCTTGAGGTCTTGATGATTTCCAATAATGGCTTGATCTCCACACTGTGGTTCATCTTCCTCCTTGTGTCCTACACAGTCATCTTGACGATGCTGAGGCCTCAGGCAGGGGAAGGAAGGAGGAAAGCCATCTCCACCTACACCTCCCACATCGCTGTGCTGACCCTGTGTTTTGTGCCCTGCATCTATGTCTATGCCCAGCCCTTCACTGCCCTCCCCACGGACAGAGCTGTCTCCACCACTTTCATGGTCATCGTCCCTGTCCTGAACCTCATTGTCTACACTCTGAGGAACCAGGAGATGATATCAGCCATGAGGAGACTGAAGAACAGACTTGGACCTTCTGAAAAGGAAAAGATGCTATGAAGTCCAGATTGGAAAGTCAGAACTAAAAAATACTTTCTCATACCACAGTAGAGGCCCCAATCAATAGACCATCTTGAGGCCAAAGATTTATATTTGTCCTACAGCTGAGTCCTCTCCCAAGGTTCTCCTGAGACAATCGTCTCTGCAAGGTTTTCTCATAAAATGAGCTCCAGGGACCAGGAGTCAAGTCTGTAAAATCCAGCCACCTCTCCCTATGTGGAAATACATTTTCCATTGGTAATCTTGGGGGACTCAGGTTCCATTTTTCTAAGGAAGCCTGTGGATTTCCTTTGCAGAAGCTCAGAGAAGCTTCATGTTTCATCAAAGCTTTCCCAGTTAATTAACGGCAGAGGCAAGGCTAGATCTGAGATACCTGCCCCTCAGCAAAGTGCATGTTTTACTACTTGTGCTGTTTCACACAGGACTTGGTGGAGTCTAAAACAAGCCCATCTATAAAAAATTTCTCCTGTATTGTAGTGTCATGGAAGGCACTTCATTGTCCTCACCTAACCAAAGAATACAGACCGCAAGACATCAGGTCCCTCTAAGAATCTCAATGTCTTTTTATAGGCATCCTGACCAGCCCTCCAGGGAGAAAGGAATCCTGTCCTGCCCACATCTCTAGAACATGCCTGACTCACAAGAAGCAAAGGCTTGAGGAAAAAAATTGATTTTTCATCCTTCAGGGACTGATTAGTGAGAAGATTGCAAATCAGTCCATTCCAAATTCCTCCTAATTCTTTTTAGCATGCTCTTTGGCACCTGTTCTTTAATCTAAGGGAATAAAAAACAAAATTAAATTCCAGTTAGTCTTCTGGTAACCTATTTGTCAAGCAAATAGTTGAAACTGGTAATTAACTAAATTTTTTGGGGGGGTGGCAGCTGGCCCGTACATTATCAACTAAACTTTCGACTGGATACATTGATTAATCTGCAACATCTCAGCCTTCTCTCCCATGCAATCTTTTATGTGAATACGATTGGAATAATTTAAGGGAAGTGAGGAGACATTTGCATAGTGTGGTTTAGGATAAAACACAAGCAAGGGAAAGCTGCTCTAAAACAGTCTGTCCAACCAGCTATATCACTGCGTACTGCTTCTCCCCTGGTGCTGGCATGAAATTCCTGCTCTTCGAATGTTTCATAAATTAGACACAGTTCATGTAAGACATGCTAGGTAAAATGCCACAATTTCACAAACTAAATACAGCTGCAGAAGGTCATAGCATACTGAGCATACATGGTGTTAGTGGAAGGAGTAATCTCTAAATTCATTCTCACTAGTACTTCCCAAGGGATTAATTTCAGATGGTCTAGGTGACTTGTGGAAGGCCCCAGGTGTCAACCCAGAGTGAAGGGAGGCTGGCCAGTTAACTCAGTTGATTACAGAATAGTGCTGCTAACACCAAGGTCGAGGGTTCAATCCCTGTGCCTGCCAGTCACCAAAAAAAAAAAAAAATCCCAGAGTGAAGGAGATGTAGAAAAGGAAAGCTTCAGTGGATGGACCTGATGGGGGTAAATCTAAATCTAAGGCTGGGGTGTCCTTGCTGAGAGACACCAGAAGGATGAAACTTTTCAGCAGGCAAAGCAAAGAGACACTGTTGACAAAAGTCACATTTGCTTAAGTCTGATCCTGGGCATATGGTTGCTTTACAACAATTGAAAGATCTTTTTAAAACCTGCATTTTCTTCTTTCTGGTGGTTGTTATTTCTTAGAATTAAAATCATTTATTACACTTTTGACTCATCCTTGAATTTTGTATCTATTTACCCATGTAACTAAAATTTCAAGAACAATTCAAACTTCTCTTTGACCCAAGGAAGTATATATATATGAGGGTACTTCAAAAAGTTTATGGAAAGATTCATATTATCTTTTAATTTTATTTTTTCAACAACTTTCTTAAGTACCCATGTGTGTGTATATATATATAATATATATACACATATATATGTGTTCTGTGTAGATATGTTCATTTTTACATATATACATTATATGAGAAAATATATAGAATAAATTTAATTTTTAAAATATGCACATATTTTTTTTTTGGCAACTGACCAGTATAGGGATCTGAACCCTTGATCCTGATGTATGTTACAACGCCATGTTCTAACCAACTGAGCTAACCATCTAGACCCATATATAAATTTTTCACTTTAAAACTATCCCAGGGTAAACACACATACTGGGTTCTCAAAACTACAGTACTTTGCATATAAACAGTACATATAAAAATCCATTTCCACGTAGTTGATTTGATTTTCGTGTCCCTTTACCAATTCCTCCTTTTCCTCCCTCTCTCCCCCCTTCCCCACGTCAATATTATGTCTGTTCACTTGTCTTAGCAAGTTCAAGGAATTATTGTGATTGTTGTGTCTTCTTCTCTCCCTGTTTGTTTGTATATTTATTTATTTATTTTTATTAGCTCTCACAAATAAGTGAGAACACGCGGTATTTTCTCTTTTTGTGCCTGGATTATTTCACTTAATATAATTTTCCCTAAGTGCACCCATGTTGCTAAGAATGCTAAATAAAAAAATAAAAATAAATATTAATTAATGAATTAATAATTTTAAAAATAAAAATAAAAATCCATTTCCCATGAAATCGTGTTCCTTCTTTTTCAAGATAAAAATGTGTTGCTTGACAACAATATTTTTACTTACATATTCCAATACAGGATCATTTAAATTTTTGCTAAATTGTTCAACATCTCCCACACTGGGAGGCTGAATTTCTAAAGAAACGTTTTCTCTTGTATTAGTAGTGTCTACTGAGTAAAATGTTTTGTATTTCTTCTTACCACTGGAGGGAGCCATTCCTTTTCCGTGTTTCTCCCTTTGACAGACGTTTAATAATTTAAGATTTTTATTTCCGGATATGAAACTTCTAAACACTATCACATTTGTATTCTTTCCCAAAAACTTCAGATCTGTTTCTTAGGAATACAAACTTCTTGGGCTGGCTAGTTAGCTCAGTTGGCTAGAGTGCAGACTTATAACACCAAGATCATGGGTTCAGATCCCTGTGCCAACCAGCCGCCTAAAAAAAGCAACAGGAATAGAAACTGCTTTACACATGAGCTCTTATGTTCTGTAGTCATTTCCCTGAGGTGCTTCTGGTGCAGTTCTCCTAGGGCATCATATACACTCCAGGGCCAGTGGAGAACCATGACCAATACAGTCATTATGTCAAATCCTGCTGGTCATAGCCAGGATGAGGTGTATGTTGTCAGGCTTCCAGAAGGCAATCATTGATCTGTCTTCTGTGCCTACGGCTTTCCCTTTCCCGGAAAGTCATATCAATGCAATCATATAGCTCATAGCTTTGTGTATATGGCTTATTTCACGTATCATAATGTTTCTGAAGTTAATCCATGTTGTTGCATATGTCAAAAATTCACTCCTTTTTATTGTTGAGTAGTATTCAATTGCATGGCTGTACCACCATTTATTTATCTATTCACCTGTTGAGGACTTTTGGTTTGTTTCCAGTTTTTGGAAATCATAAATAGAGTCGATATAAACATTTACAACAGATCTTTGCATAAACACGTGCTTTCATTTCTCTTGGATAAAATGCCTAGAAGTGAAGTGCTGGGTCCACCTCTAGTGGTAGTGTCTTTACTTTTATAAGAAACTTCTAAACTCTTTTCCTAAGTGACTGTGCCATTTGCATTCCCACAAGCAATGTATGAGTGTTAGTTACTCCACATCCTTGCCAGCACTTGGTATTAATTTTATGTTTTTGTTTTTGTGTTTTAACTATTCTAGCAGGTGTATAGTGGTATTTTATTGTAATTTTAGTGCACTTTGTTTTTATTTTAACATTTACCTATACATATTTTGTACAGTGTGTTATTTCATTACATTCATACTGCACAATGATTCACTTAGGGTAGATGGAATAGTTTTGTACCATTAGTCCACCACTTCTCCTCACCCACCCCTACCCCTCCCTGCCTGGCCTCTGGTAATCATCATTCTATGAGAACCACATTTTTTGTTTGTTTTTTAGATTGTACATATGAGTGAGATTGTGTGGTATTTGTCTTTCTGTGCCTGACTTACTTCACTTAACATGATGGCTTCCAATTTCATCCAAGTTGCTGCAAATGATAGTATATCATTTCTTTTTATAGACTAATAGTATTCAATTGTGTATATATAGCAGAGTTGTTTTTTTTTTTAATCCATTCATCTATTCATGAGCAATATGTCAATTCCATCTCTCGGCTATTGTGAATAGTGCAGCAATGAACATGGGGATGCAGGTATCTTTTTGACATATTGATTTCATTTTCTTTTGGTAAATACCCAGTAGTGGGTTACCTGGGTCGTAAGGTAGATCTATTTTTAGTCCTCTGAGGAACCTCCATACTATTTTCCACAATGTCTGTACCAATTAACATTCTCACCAGCAATGTAGGAGAGCTCCCTTTTCTCCACATCCTCACCAGCATTGGCTATTTCCTATCTTATTGATAATAGCCATTCTAACTGGTTGAGGTGAAAGCTCACTGTGGTTTTAATTTGCACTTTCTTGATGATTAGTGATTTTGAACATTTTTCATGTGCTTGTTGACCATTTGTATGTCTTCTTTTGAGAAATATCCGTTCAGGTCCTTTGCCCATTTTTTAATGGGGTTATTTGGGTTTTGGCTGTTGAATTGTTTGAGTTCCTTGTATATTCTGGATATTAGCCCCTTGTCTGATGTGTACTTTGCAAACACTTACTCTCATTCAGTAGATTGTTTCTTCATTTTGTCCTTTGCTGCACAGAAGCTTTTTAGTTTGATGAAGTCCCATTCTTGTATTTTTGCTTTAGTTGCCTGTGCCTTTGTGATTTCACTTAAAAAAGCAATCCCCACTCCCATTTCATGTAGTGTTTCCCCTATGTTTTATTCTCGTAGTTTTATAGTTTTGAGTCTTAAATTTAGGTCTTTAATTCATTTTGAGTTGATTTTTGCATATGGTGAGAGACAGGGGTCTACTTTCAATCTTCTGCATGTGGATATCCAGTTTCCCCAGCCCATGTATTTAAGAGGCTGTCCTTTCCCCCACCATATACTCTTGGTACCTTTGTCAAAAATCAGTAGGCTGTAAGTGTATGGGTTTATTTCTAGGCTCTCTATTCTGTATGGGTTTATTTCTAGGCTCTCTATTCTGTTCTGTTGGTCTGTCTATTTTTATGCCAGTACCATGCTGTGTTAGTTACTAAAGCTTTATAGTATAAGTCAAGAAGTGTGATGCTTCCCACTTTGTTCTTTTTGTTTAAGATTACTTTAGCTATAAGGGGTTTTTTGTGGTTCCATACAAATTTTAAGATCGTTTTTTCTACTTCTGTGAAAAATGTTATTGGTATTTTGATAGGGATTGCATTGAATGTGTAGATTGCTTTGAGTAATATGATTGTTTTAATCATGTTAATTCTTCCAATCCAAGAACATGGATATCATTCCACTTGTTTCCTCTTCAATTTTTTTTTACGAATGGTTTATGGTTTTCATTGCAGTCTTTCACCTCCTTAGTTAAATTTACTTCTAGGTATTTCATTTTTTTTTTTTTCTCTTGGTAGCTCTTCTGAATGGGATTAATTTCTTGATTTCTTCTTCAGCTATTTCATTACTGACATATAAGAAAGCTATTGATTTTTGTGTGTTGATTTTGTATCCTGTCACTATACTGAATTCATTTATTACTTCTAGCAATTTTTGGTGGCATCTTTAGGGTTTTCTTTGTATAGGATCATCTCATCTGCTAACAAGGACAGTTTCACTTCCTTCTTTCCAATTTGGATGCCCTTTATTGCTCTCTCTTGCCTTATTGCACTGTCTAGAACCTCTAGTACTATGTTGAATAAGTGTGGGGAAAGTGGGCATCCTTGTCATATTCTCGATCTTAGAAGAAAATCCTCCAATTTTTGTCCTTTCAGTATGATATTAGCTGTGGGTTTCTCATATATGGCCTTTTATTATGTTGAGGTTCATTCCTTTTATACCTAATTTGTTGAGTGTTTTTTATCAAAAGGGGGTGTTGGATTTTATCAAATGCTTTCTCTGCATCTATTGAAATGATCATGTTTTTTTTTTTCCATCCTGTTTATGTGATGTATCACATTTATTGATTTGCATGTGTTAAACTATCCTTGCATCCCTAAGATGAATCCCACTTGATCATGGTGAGTGATCTTTTTAACGTGTTGTTAGACTGTGTTTGCAAGTAGTTTTTGAGCATCTTTGCATCAACATTCATTAGGGATAGTGGTCTGTTGTTTTCTTTTTTGTTGTCATTGTGTCTTTTTCTGGTTTGGACATAAGGTTTATGTTGGCCTTATAGAATGAGTATGCAAGTATTCCCTCCTCTTCAATTTTTTGGAACAGTTTGAAAAGAACTGGTATTAGTCCTTCTTTAAATGTTTGGTAGAATTTGGCAGTGCTGCTATCAGGTCCTGGGGTTTTTTTTGTTAGGAGACTTTTTATCACTGCTTCAATCTCATTACTTATTTGTTATCCGTTTAGGTTTTCTAGTTCTTCATGATTCAACCTTGGTAAGTTGTATGTGTCCAAGAGTTTATCCATTTCTTCAAGGTTTTCAAGTTTGTTTGCATATAGTTGTTCATAGTAGTCTCTTATATGATTCTTTGTATATCTGTGGTATCAGTTGTAACGTATTCTTTTTCATTTCTGGTTTTCTTTATTTGTCCTCTTTTTCTTCATTAGTCTAGCTAAAGGTTTGTTGATTTTGATTATCTCTTCAAAAAACCAACTCTTTGTTTCATCAATATTTTGTATTGTTTTTTGTTGTTATTTGTTTGTTTCGTTTTTTTTAAATCTCTAATTCATTTATTTCTGCTCTGATCTTTGTTATTTCTCTCCTTTTACTGATTTGGGGTTTGATTTGTGTTTTTCCAGCTCCTTGAGGTGTAATGTTAGGTTGTTTATTTAAAGTTTTTCTTCTTTTTTTGATGTAGGAATTTGTTGCTATAAACTTCTCTCTTAGAACTGCTTTTGCTATATCCCATAGGTTCTGGCAGGTTGTGTTTTTATTTTCATTTGTCTCCAGTAATTTTTTAACTTCCTTTTTTATCTTCTTTGACCGATTTCTTGTTTAAGTGCATGTTGTTTAATTTCCATGTATTCATATAGTTTCTAGTGTCCCTTTTGTTGTTGCTTTCTACTTTTATTCCATTGTGCTCAAGAGAAGGTAGTTGATCTGATTTCTTTTTTAAATACATTGAGACTTGTTTTGTGACCTAACACATGGTCTATTCTAGAGCATGTTCCAGGTGCTGCTGAGAAGAATGCATATTCTATGGTTTAGTGTGTATTTTTCTAGTGACTAATAATGTTGAGCATCTTTTTCTGGTCTTATTTGCCATCTGTAGATCTTCCTTGATAAACTGTCTGTTTAGAATTATGTCCTTTTTTATTGGACTGTTTGGGGTTTTTTTATCATTGCATGGTAAGAGTTAATAAATTTTGAATAATAGACTTGTACCAGATAAAGACTTTTGCAAATATTTTTCTCCTCATCTGTGACTTGTCTTTTCTTTAGCAGGGTCTTTAGAGGAGCAGAAGTTTTTAATTTTGATAAGGTCAAATTTACTAACTTTTTTAGTTTATGGATCATAAAATTAATCATCCTGTTAAGTCAGTTTAGCAAGAATCCCCTTCCCCTTGATGTCTCCTCTTAGTAATATTCCAGCCCCTGAACAGCACCGCCCCCCCCATTTGCTTCTTTGTATAAATATCCCCAGCTGTCTTCACATTCAGAGTTGAGCCAATCTGTTTTCCCTATTTCAATAATCTTGACACCCACTGTAATAGTCCTGAGTAAAGTTCTCCTTACCATTTTAACAAGTGCCAGAATAATTTTTTTCTTTAACAATACCTGGGGATGGGGTAGGAGGGAAAGATATAAAAACAAACAGCAAGATACCCTGATCTCATGGGCCTTAACATCACAAAATTAAGTGAGGCCTTGAGGGAAGGAGTGATCAGTTCTACTGATGCTGGGGCTAAAGTCAAGAAAACATTACAGAAAAAGTTGTGTTGAAGCTGTCATGAATGGGGAATAATTGGTCTTTAAAGATGACAGTAAGGAGGAGGAAGAGAAGAACACCAGAAAGGCACCAAGGGCTGGGGCACCAGGGTAAGGAGGAAATGATGCAAGAGACAGGCTGGAAAGGGAGACCAAGTCTCAGAGGGCTTTCGGAAGTAAGGGGAGTGGGGCCATGACATTCACATTTTAGAGAAGACACTCTGGTCACTTCATGAAGCATAGACTGTAGTACTGCAAGACTGGAAACAGGGACACGATTGGCAGCCCAGGGAAGAGAGGAAAGAGACCTCAATTAAGTAGCAGAAGGAGAAGAAGTGGTTATAGATAAAAGATTCTGCAGGCTCTGGTGACTGTGTGAATGGTGGGAGAGGGAGAAACAGGATAGCTGCTTGGTGTGGTGGGTAGGCAATGATACCATTCTCCAAGAAGGGAAATTCAGAACGATCCCATGTTTGGGGGCAAAATTGCATGTTCAGTTTTGGACAACTTACACTATGAATTGAATTGTGTTCCCCCAAATTTCATATGTTGAAATCCCAACTCCCAGTACCTCAGAATGTGCCCTATTTGGAGATACGATCTTTACAAAGGTAATCAAGTTAAAATGCAGTCACTAAGGTGGGCCCTGATAATTGATGTCCTCACAAAAAGGGGAAATTCGGACACAGAGATGCACATAAAGGAAAGACAATGTGAAAAGACATAAGGAGAAGACAACCATCTATGAGCCAAGAGGAGAGGCCTAGGAAACTGAGATTTGCTATGCTCAGCACTTAGCATTTTCTAAAAATGTCCCTAAGGAAAAGCCATATTGTCTGCCAAATCAACAATAATAATAGATGACATTTACTCAGTGTTCACTATGTGCAGGTTATTTGACATAAATACATGTAGCAATTCACTAATTCTTTTCAAGAATCATGTGAGCTATTATCCCCATTTTACAGAGGAGAAAACTGGCACACAGCAGTTAAGCAACTAGGCCAAGGTTATATAGCCCAGATTTGTTATGTACTGTGCTAAGGTCACACAACCGAGAGAAGAGAGCCAGACATTGAACCCCAGTTTGGCTCCAATCTCTATGTTGAATCTCTATAGGCTACACCACACTGTTCCTTTTGTGAGACAGGACCTAACCCAACCTACAGAACACAGAAAAGCAGGAGGAACGGGTTTTACATGAGCCCAAGGAGTACAAACAGGAAAGCCTAAGTCAGCAGAGCTTCTGGAAAGTTCTAATGAAAAGACATTGAGGAACATGTAACAAGAACAACCCGTTTAACTTCTGGAATCTGTGTGATTTTACCAAGCTGACAGATCTACACACACACACACCTCAGTCCTCCAGAGTGCTTTATAAAATCGTTTTTCAGAAGTCCATCTTCCCTATCTCAAGCTTTACCCAGTTATAAAAATTTAACATGGCCTAAAAACTTAAACATTAGAAAAATTTTAACTAAATAATCGAGAGAAAACATAGCATAATTTTTGGAACATAATTTTAAAATGGGGAAGTATTTTCTAAGCAGGAAATTTTAAAAGCCCTTCCACCTCAAAAAATAATTTTAAAAAAGATGATGAATTTGACTATACAATTTTTTTTAATTTCTGCATAGTACAGAATATCAAAAATATAATCAAAAGGTAAATAGTAAGTCTGGGAAGTACATTTGCAAAACATATCCTAAATCTAAATCTACAAAGAGCACCTAAAGATCAATAAGAAAACATTAACAACATACTGTAATGAAAACTGAACAAAAGGTGAAGAGATAGTTCGAAAGAAGGAAGGTAGGGAGGCAGGGAGGGAAGAAAGAAAGAAGAAGCTTTAATGCACATGAAAAACACTCAACCTCACAATAAAAGACATATAAATTAAAACATTTTCACCTTTCAGAGACTCAAAAGCCCATTAATACTTTTCATTTGGGAGACACTGAGAAAAAGAAAGCACTCTCATGTTAGTGGGAGTGTAATCTGTCACGAGCTCTTTGGAGTTTAAAGTAGTGATGTTCACAGAAACAACAGACTAGTGCATATGCTCAGCAATTCATTTTCTAAGACAAAAGGGCAATACTCTGCTTACTGGGGGAGTTACTGTGTTCCCTCCCCGACCAGTGGTGTAACCCTGGGCGACTATTTAACCTCTCTGTGCTTACTCTTATCTGTAAAATGGCATAGATAATAATAGTCATCATGAACATATGTGAGTCTACTGAGATTCATGCTAGCCATATAAGAAGTGTCTATTTAAGACTTTGTTATTATGATTTTACCTATTGACTTGCCCAAAAACCAATAGACAAGAAAATCCACTATGAAATTGCCTGTAAGACTGGATACAACTTAACTGCCCATCGAATGGCACAGACTAAATAATTTTGATATAACCAAACACTGGAAGTGAAAGGATGAGCAAAAACTTATGAACGAAATACAAAGATTTTCAGAATATTGTTGGTGGGAGGAGAGCAGTCCCTAGGACATTCTGCCTTTTGTACAAAAAGCATAAAGTAGCCTATAAAGTAAATGTTCACTTACACTGGAGAGTGACTAGAATATTTCTGGAGGGTCACCAAAGACACTTCCCACAGTTGAAAGACGGGGGAGACATCACTGTAGAACATGGAGACATTTTGAACTCTTTACCCTGTAAATGAAATTAATTTTTCAAAAAGTAATGTTAATTTAAATAACTAAGTGGACTTGGAGTTCATCAACAAAGTAGGAGTGAGGCTTTCGAGATGTCCCGCAGCTCCGCGGTGACCGCTTTTAAAGGCAGTCCGAGCAGGTTTAGGAAGAGGAAGGCGGTGAGGGAAGGACCAACACCCGGAAGCGGGGGCGGACTGACCCGGAAGTCGGGAGGGCGCATGCGCATAGGAGCGCACAGCCCCCGGCAGGGCAGAGTGGTTTGCACCTCTGCAGAAACGCCGCGGGGGGGCAGTCGCCGCGCGTGGGGCGTCGGGAGCAACCGTGTCAGTACTGCAGGGCTGGACGCGCCACAGAAACGCCGGAGAAAGACCGCGTCTCAGCTTCCAGGAGCAAAATCCAAGATCTGGTTGTAAAATGTAACGACCGTTAAAAAGGAGCAACTAAACCACAGCGTGGTTCCACTGGGGCTCGAACCCAGGACCTTCTGCGTGTAAAGCAGACGTGATAACCGCTACACTATGGAACCCCGCACGTGCTGCTTGTGCCAGAGTTTAGTAATTCCTCAGAAAGACATATTAACGTTATGAAAAGAGATTGAAATGTTTGGAATCTGCACGGAGAGAAATTTTCAAAGAACTTCAGACTACCCAGGGCAGCCCTGTAAAAAGGTGACCGCCCTTTGGTCCCACTGGGGCTCGAACCCAGGACCTTCTGCGTGTAAAGCAGACGTGATAACCACTACACTATGGAACCGCACGGGCAATTAACCCTCCAAAATTCAGTAACTCAGGACAAAGACAATGAAACACTTGGCAAAGGTATCGAGATTTGATATTCAGCGATCGTGCCCGGAGAGAAACTTTCAGACGTTTCCAGTGTCACTGCCATCCATGCTTCTCCTCCCGACACAGCGCCACAGCGACTCGGAGGAAGGGGACAACCGCCTTCAGGACTCACCCTTCTGTCCTGATGGATGCGGTGCGAGGAGCTTTGCACGTGGCTCTGTGGCGCAATGGATAGCGCATTGGACTTCTAGATAGGTGGAGGCATTCAAAGGTTGTGGGTTCGAGTCCCACCAGAGTCGCTTTTATTTTGGTAAGGGGGAGGAATTTGTAAAGTGCAAGGCGGAGGAGAATGTAAAGTGGGAAGAGGGGACATACACAAAAAACTTTACCATTTAAAATTTCCAGTCGGACTCGCCCATTTTGAAAAGGAAGTAATTCCAGTTCCATAGCATGTCCCCTGGCTTAAAGGTTAGAAATACACCATTCGAGTCTTTACCCAATCACTTTCATATGGCGAGATAAAGGAATGAGCAAGATATGGTAAAAGTTACTAAGATCTTTTTCCATGTCTTTCTTTTACATCGGGCATAAATCAATTTGAAATTTTTCTGAAGTTTAGAGTTGCTCAGTATTGCCCGAGTTGCCTAAAAATAAGATTCTGCCCAACCAAGTACCAGAATGGCCGAGTGGTTAAGGCGTTGGACTTAAGATCCAATGGATTAATATCCGCGTGGGTTCGAACCCCACTTCTGGTAGAGGTTGGTTACTTTTCTGAGCAGAACCCTTTCCAAATTCTTCCTTGTTTCGCAATCTGAGGGGTCCTCATAATAGTATCATAATAGTAACCAGTACAGCCTGAGTCCTTAAGTGACGACAACGTTTTGAAATGTCTTTTTGCCACACATAGAAAATATGGCGAAAACTTAAGAATTGATCATTTGGAAAATAGGAAGATATCTTCATGAAACTATACTAAATTGTGGAGAGAGGGAGAGGCACATTGCTCTGTAAAAACGTTCAGTCTTAGTCAAGTTATTCCTTGAGATCCTACTATGTGCTAACTACTGTTCTAAGCACGGATTATGAGGATGCAGAGATTTAAAAAATATATACACACAAGCACATAAAATAACAACAAAAGACAAAGTCCTTACCAACAAGTTTACTGCCCAGTGGTGCTTACATGACAAATTGACAGAAGGAAGAGATGGTTTATAAACAAGCAGACAAACAAATTGGAGAATTTCAGATGACAATAGTGCTATAAAAAAAAATAAAGCAGGGTAGCACAATACAGTGGCAAAGAACTCTTTCAGGACAAATTTATTTCATTTGATTATGAAAATGATTTGCCTTGACAGGAGTGTTCTTCCTCTCTCCTCTCTGTGCCAAACAAAAACTTCCAAGGACCAATTCTACCCCTCCTTTTCCACTGAAACCTTCTCTGACCAATGACCTTCATCCAAGTTACCCAATCATTCATTCAAGGACAGTTTTTGAAATTTCCGTTTGCAGTTAGGCACTGACTCAGGTATTGGGGATATACAGAGAGTTCCTGTCCTCATAACAGAAGCACTCTTAAGAGAGAAGACAGACTCATTAAACAGATGTGTAAGGTTGGTTGTGGTGGACACAGCAACAGGGACAGAGCCCGCACTTCCTAACCTCATCGAGAGGATCAAGCAAGGATCTCGGAGGCAACTCCTGAGTCCTGCATGTAAGGATCAGCCAGAACTTCCCAAACCAAAGGGGGTTGGAAAGTGGGAAGAGGGTGGCATTTCAAGATGTGGGGCAGGGGGCAGGGAAAAAACTACTATGGAGTGTTAAGTGAAATACAAACAGTTCCGGTTACTTCTCAATGCAAGGCAGGCCTGTGCCACACTGTTAACACTTGGTTATACATATAGGGTTTGAGACTTTTGGTGTCTGTTTGGTGCCTGTCAGTCTGGTCTGTCCTGGGAGACTAGGAAACAGATCTGCATGCACTCCTTCATTCAAAGCTGTGCTCAGCAGCCACTGTGTTCCTGGCACTGTTGTGAGAAGCGGAGGTTCAGTGGTTCAGAAAGGAACAAGCCAAAGGCTTATCACCCCCCTGAGGATTGACCTCATGGCACAGGCAGCTCCTTTCAAGGGGTCTGGTTTTAGTTTTCTTCTTACAACCGAAACTTTCTTAGGGATCCACATCTTTATTTGTGAAAACTGTGTCTAATACATTTGTGATTTTTTGTGTGTGTGTCATGTTTTTAAGAAACTATACCCAGCTTAATTAATTACAGTAAAATAACTTTAGCATGTGAACTCAAGTATTTTCTCCATTAACTCAAGATGAAGAATTAATGAAGTTCATATGAAGTACGTGTCACACATGTTGATTTTTGCATGTTATGAAAAAGTTGAAAATAAGGGAAAACTCAGATTAAATGAATAGTCCTTTAAAAAGTTGAAAGCTTCAGGGCCAGCCATGGCTCACTCGGAAAAGTGTGGTGCTGACAACACCAAGGCCACGGGTTCGGATCCCTATATAGGCATGGCCGGTTAGCACACTGGGTGAACATAGTGCTGACAACACCAAGTCAAGGGTTAAGATCCCCTTACTGGTCATCTTTTTAAAAAAAAAAAAAATTGTAAGTTTGACCTTTTTGTATGTTACATGTCTTAAAGTAAACATTACTAAAAGTTATTTTAATTTTTAAAAAACAAAATGTAGGGGCCGGCCCGTGGCTCACTCAGGAGAGTGTGGTGCTGATAACACCAAGGCCACGGGTTCGGATCCCATATAGGGATGGCCGGTTAGCTCACTGGGTGAGCGTGGTGCTGACAACACCAAGTCAAGGGTTAAGATCCCCTTACCGGTCATCTTTTAAAAAAATAAAAAAATAAAAAACAAAATGTAAAGTGCTGCTAAAAGTAAAGAAAGAAAGACTACATCATAATGTGGACAAATCCATTTGTTTGCATGATTTAGTATCTAAAGTAAAAGACTGTTCAATGACACAAGCTACGTAACACATTACTTCATGGTCAAGAATGCTTTTTGTTAAATGCTAACATGTAATAAATGATACAGACGGATACTTAGGAGGTCAGACTCCCAAAAAGTGTGAGTATTTTCCAGAGTGTGTTGCTGACCAAAAAAGTGCTTAGCTATAATTTAGGACCTAACAGCTAGTGAAGAATGACCTTTGCATATTCACTTGTGATTTTTCAATACCAACATTCCCCTCTCAAACAATAAGGCATGGAGGGATTTCCACTGAGGAGGAAGTTTGTTCTTTTATACTCTCTGCTGGATCCTTAGAAAACATAGCATCAAGGAAGCTTTGATGTGAAGAGCCACCTATGTGATCCCAGAAGTGTGAAATAATTTAACAGATCACATTTTAAAAATTTATTTTATTACAAAACTAATATACATGCATATTTCCTAAAATCCAATAATACAGGTGTATATGAAGGAAATAATAGCTTCCTATCACAAATTTCATTGTCATTCCCCAAGAAGTAACCATTTTTATCAAATTGTTTTCCATCCATATAGATCTCCTGTATATGCAAATAACATATATACAAGTATAACTATATACAATTAAAGGATATATGTATATAAACATATAAGTATATCATAATAGTGTTTGGCACTTTGTATTTTTTGCTTAACATAACATGGATATCTTTCCATAACCGATTATTTTTTAATCTCTGCCCATTGTGCTCCTAATATATTTCTCCATAAAAGAATGCAAACCTCACACTCCCCCACACAGTGGGGTGTCTCTGAACTCCAAGAAGAACTAAAATGGGTGTGAGGCCCACTCTACAGATTCCGAATCCTCCCTTTCGAGGAATCTTATCCAATGCCTCGAGGAAATGCCTCACGACAAAGAAGTTATGAAGAAGCAGGACAAATTATAAAATTGACTTATTAGGTACGTGTGGGACAAAGCTGCCAAAGTAACAGGACTCCCTAAAAAGATAAAATGCCCCCTGTAGCCTGCCTGATCAAAATTTTTCAGTGGCTACTTTAGGAAAATGTTCTGATTCCCTGGCCAAGAAAATAAAGTCATTTCCCACTTGCTGTTCCCTCTCCTCAAATTCTCTACCCAGTCTCAGGGGCCCAGTCACCATCCACAGTTCAGTTTAGGCATCACCACCCCCAGGAAAACCTGGAGAACTCTCACTCATAGTGCCTGCCAAGTCCTCCAGGATCCGCAAAGGCTGGTCTCGCACCATCAAAGCACTTGATTGAGTGCTGCTTTTTTGTGTATTTTCTGGCCCCACTGAGGACCAAGACTGGGTCCTGTGGAATATACTATAAAGCATATGTACCTCACAGGGCCTGGTTTTACAAAGCCTTGCAGTTTCAAATATTGACCTTGTGGAGGACTGGAAATTTTCCTCAGGCTATAAAGTCTCTCATGTAAGATAAAGATTTGTGGCACTGCAAAGTTGCTGGCTCAAGGACAGACTAGTTACTGATTGATATGTAAAGATATTGGGAAATTGCTGTAAGAAGGAATGTTTGCTAAGATCAAGCTTTTGTTGATAGCCTTACTGGAATGTCATCTGGCTTGTTTCACTGCAAGTTACCACCCTATATTGTTAAACTATAACCCCACCTATGTTCTCTTCCTGTAACTTCCTGGTCTGGAAAATAAATGCAGGAAGAGAACCCCAATTCGGGGTTAATTTCCCAAAGAAGGGATGCCTCTTGCTTGAGGGTTCCCAGGGAAGTTCACCACTTTGGGGCTTCTTACCCCTCAGAAGAGATAGGCTTTGAGTAATCCTTTGTGGCTCTGTCACCCAGGGGAAGTGGGGTGACAAATCCGTGAGGAGAGAAGCAACAGAAAGCAACAGGGTGCTTGCAACCCCATGAGGTTGCTGAGCTCCTGGAGCGCGGTATGAGTTCAATATATATCTATCAACTAGATTATTGGAAACCTAATTATTCGTCATGAATAATCGCTCTGGGGCTCTTCAAAGACCAACATGGACTTAGAAATCCCTCTGCTCACTGGTAGGCCAGCCCAGGGGTACCAAACCTGGGGGATCCCTCCTGGGAAGTTCCCTTTAAGGCGCCAGGTGTTGAGCTGCCGGGCGGGGTCAGGTCAGGCAGACAGCTATGTTTTTAGTCTTTACAGTCTACGTGTGATGGGAGAAAAGGAGAAGTAAAGATTCTTTTTGGCCAAACGCCTGCTCGATCTCGATTTTGCAGGTTCACCACCTTCAGGGAATCAGTAAAATTCAAGATTTTAATGCAATAGGGAAAGAATGCGGGGACGTGGCCTATTTTACTGCCGATAGGTGAGAGAAAGCGCTTCTTTCCTGAGCCCGGATAGCTCAGTCGGTAGAGCATCAGACTTTTAATCTGAGGGTCCAGGGTTCGAGTCCCTGTTCGGGCGAACTGTATTTTGAGCTCCAACATGAATTCAAGTGTTGGGGTAAAGGGTCAGCAACGGAGAGGTTAAGCAGAACCCCATTCCGCACTGGGGGGCTTACAACCCAAAAAGCAGGCAAAAAGATCCGTGGTGGTTTTGGGTGGAAAAGTCAAAGGTTAAGAAAGTGTCAGATAATGTTCTACTCGAACAGACGTTGCTTAGGCGTCGGATGTTTTTTCCCTTAAAACTAGCATGTATAGCTTTTATATTGAAAACATCAATAAACGCACAACCAAGGAAGTTGCACACCCGTCGTCAGAGTCGTAATAGTAATGTTCATGGCAGGAATTGTGCAGGTTTGGGCACCGAAGAACGTTTTCAGGTACTTGTTAGAAGCACTGTGAGGAAACTGAGGTTCCAAGAAGATGAAGACACGTAATTGGTCCGTCTCCAGCTCGGAACCGTCCTTCACCAGATGCCTAACGCGTGGCTGGGACCCTGACTTTCGAGTCACCTGTTGAGACAAAAGTTTTTGAAGACGGTTTTCAAGTCTGTCGTCAAAGAGAAAATTTGCAACCGCAGCGAGCTGACTGCACTGGGATCTAACCCGAAACCTTCCGCTGAGGAGCAGACTGTTGGCCACCGCAACACGATGTGCCGTACCACATACGGATACCCAGCATCAGAGTGACTGTGGGACAGGGAACGGATCCTCCATGATCTGACTTCTTTAAGAGGCTTAAACTCTACATCCTCATAATGCCTTATTAAGTACTATCATCTCAGAATTATGTGCTGCCTTAAGAGACACGGATCTCAGAAAGTGGACTCCGATCCTGCAAAAACCTCTGCCGAAACCCGGGATCGAACCAGGGACCTTTAGATCTTCAGTCTAACGCTCTCCCAACTGAGCTATTTCGGCGAAGGTGCTGCCCCTTTTCACCTTAAGAAAATTTAAAAGAAAAAAAAAATGACTCTTTGTTTCTCTTCACCCCCACTCTTTTAAATCCCAATCTGACCTTCCAAACTGTATTATTTTTAGCTCTGCGGTCTTGAAAGCAGTGAATGAGAAAACCAATTTTGCCCTGTGAGGAAACTAGCGAACTGCCTTGCTACTGTCTGCCCAGGGCCCTCATAAGAATAAAAACAGCCACTAAGAACCTACTGTGTGCCCAGCACTTGATCTACACCGTCGCGTTCAATCCCCACCCTCTACACCTGCCCTAAGGTTGAAATGATAATAAAATAATTTTTAAATGAAATAACTAATTTGCCCCCAATCATCCAGAACTGAACCAGAACTAGCCAGCAGCTCCAACGCCTAAATGGCTGTGGTTGAGACAGACTTTATTTTTTTCTGTCACCTTTCACCGAAGGGTGAAAATCACAGCTGGAAAGGGAGGAAAGACTAGGTAGGACTCAATGCTCTTCACCCCTTGTCCTCTCCAGCCCCAGCCTGGTCTGTTCTTGTTGAGGCAGAAAATGGTTCAAGCAAAGAGATTCCACTTTTCAAGGATACCTAAAGTGGACTTGACCACCTTCCAAGGGTTTCCCTCAGGAAGAAGAAGAAAAAATTGAGTGTTTGCCACAGCTCCTTACCTGTATCTCTCCCCGGAATGCCTCTGAGCCCCATGATTCACTTTCCCCAAGAAGCGCTCCTTGCCCAACCAACCCACTCTTCGTTGGACAAGTGACCACCGTTGTCCCTTCACCACATACCCGCCAACACAAGCCACATGAATACAGGCTTATGATCTTAGGTATATTGGACATGTAATTCTTTGAAATGGTCCCCCACCTGTTTCGATATGTATGTTTTGTTTCATCGCTGGATTGAAAGCACTTTGTTAATAATAATAATAACAGCTTCCATGTATTGAATGCTTTCTTTTAGGTAGACTCTACTAAGCACTGTGCATGCATTATCTCATTTAATTATCACAAGTTTATTGTTTCCTTTCTCCTGAGGAATCTGAGCTCTAGAGAGGGGGAGGTAATTGCAGAGTCTGTGGAGGTAATTGTAGGTAAAGCATTCCTGTAGGGAGGGTGAAGACCCTGCCTCACACTTGAGTGCCACCTCCACCTAGGCCTTTCTCCACTCATCAGGACTCCTTGGGTACTATTATCTGCTGAGAGGGCAGATTCAGCCCACATCCCCATCCTGTCAATGAGATCAAGACCGACTTTCTTCTGTTGCTTGGATTAAGCAAGGAAACTCAATCTCTAGCTAAGCAAGGAAAACTCCTGGTCCATTCACCTCACAGGAAAAATTAGTTTACCTTGGTGACCTTACGCCTGAGCTTTTTGTGTCCACAAGCCAGCTTCCTAAAATCCTCTGCAGGAGCCGGATATTTCTGTTTTTAATTTATAGTAGGTGGGTGCTCACGTTTTTGGTTTTGTCCCATTCCAGTCCTTTGAATGCACTCTCTGCTAATATGCACCCTCTTTCTCCCACCTACAGAACCTGCTATGTTAACCTCAGCCTCTGCCTGTATTCAGGGTCACACCTTGGGGATGGGGAGGGTGGTGGATTTGACTTCGTTTATAGAGGGGAACTGCTCTGTGTGGGGCTTCAGTTTCTACGTGATCTCTTTCAAGAGTGCAGAAAAACTCTTTCAAAAGGTAGTAAGAGGGTTGGGAAGGTGCAGGATCTGTGTCACACTCTTCAAGCACCTAGCCGGAAGGAACCCAAGAGAGAAGGTCTGTAAGGGACTTCCACAGGGGAGCGAGGGAGGCGGTTACTGGGGAGTCTCAGAGGCTTCCCAAAGGCTGTTTCCCATCCTTTAATATATCAGTAGTTGGGATTCCTCAGCCTGCACGGTGGCTGCAGAATAAATCTATTTCGGCCCTCAGAGAGATGGATAGAAGTCCCCTGACACCTTTGCATGTATGTGCGTCCTCTTGGAACTCCAGGCTTCTCCCTGGGAAGCGGTTGGGGCTAGTAGTGTGCACAGTCCAGGACTTTATTTCCTTCTTTATAGCTATCATCCAACACACATAACACCCTAAAACTATTTCTCAATTTTTCATTATTTAAAAAAAGAAAAAAAAGAGCTCGCCCGAACAGGGACTTGAACCCTGGACCCTCAGATTAAAAGTCTGATGCTCTACCGACTGAGCTATCCGGGCTCGTGCAGGCACCCTCACTTTGGTGAAGGAAGACTGTGTTTGCGTTTGCGCTGCGATATAAAGATCCCTCCCTCACGCGGGCGATTCAATGCAATTCACAATCCCGCCGGGAGGAGAAGGAGGCGCAGTGAAGAGTATGGAGGGAGGGTCATTAGATTGTCCTTTGGCAGCTGAAAACAGATTTCTTAAAATAAAACACACTCCCCTTTCCTGTGGAGACCCCTTGGCAAACGCGAACCCTGAGTTCTGCAAAACTGCGCGGAGGAGGGAGACGTCGCTTACTGTCCCCACCCCTACCCGTTATTTACCCTAAACCCAAAGCGCATAGGGATGGAGACCACAGTCCAACGGTTAAAGGCGTCAGGCTGCCCCTTCTTCCGAGAAGACGACACTTCGTAGTAACTTGTCCCCATCCCAGGAGGCACCTCAAAAACAAGAGCGAAGCAGATAAGCTGAAAAAGAGATGATCTAGGAGGCGGCCAAGAGCGGTAGGAGTCACCGCTGGCCGGCGATTAGGACAGCCGGACCCCGGCCACCCTGTCCCCCCCC
>NW_007737548.1:0-6514 GCF_000696425.1 Galeopterus variegatus | reverse complement strand
CCTCTCTCTCTCCCCTCCCCCCCAAGAATGTCCTTTCCATTTGCTTGTTGTAACAACTTCATGGAAGTATAGTTGTTATATCTTCTTCGCCCCCCGCCAAGCCTCTGCGCACGCGCAGCCTTTCGCTCGGGGAACACTCCCCTCCGCCCCCTCTCACCTCTACAGGCTACTAGTTTAGTATTACAGATCCTGCCTGTAGTGGACTGAGTTATGTCCTCCCAAAACTCACTGAAACTTGAATTGTGTCCCCCTAGTTTATGTATTAGAGTCTTAGCCCCACCGTGACCATTAAGAGGGTGGGAAATCCTATTACGGTAATTGAAAGGTGGAGCCTTGAAGAGGTGATTGGATTGTAGGACCGTGCAGTAGTGAATGGGTTAAAAATGGTGGCCAGGGGCGCGGTTCTGAGGGCTTTAAAAAAGGAGACTCTGTCTCTCTCTACTCTCTCTTCTTCCACTACCTTCCAATGTGAGACCCCTGGGTCACTGTCACCACCACCAGATGGACTTTGGACTTCCCAGCCTCAGAAACTGTAAGCAATAAATGGACTAATACACTGCCACTCCCTTTCGGTCCTTTGGACCTTTGCACATGCTGTTCCATAGCTGATTGGAATGTCACCTCCCTTTTTTTTGCAGAAGTGACAAAACAAAGGAAAAGGATCTTGAGTTTCCAGGCAAGCTGTGGGAAAGCAAATATATGGGAAAGTAATGGTAGGTAAAGGCTAGTTAAGGAAGTTTATTATATAGATTCTTCTGGTGCCACCTCCAACCTGATAAAGATCTAAAATTGTCTTTGGTGGTCAACCTTTGTCCTTCCTCGTAGAAAAGGGAGGAGAGCCACTCTGTAGATGTATGTCCTGCTTTTAGGCAAATAGCAAGAAGGTAGCAAGCTGTCTTTTGTTTGTTTGTGCTTCTCAACAGCCATCAGCTTTCAAAATAACCATTAGGCGAAAGTGGCATATTTTGCGGTGGCATATTCTGCTACCTTTCACACCTTTGAGAACACAGCTTAACTGCCATCCTCTCTGGGAAGTTCCCTGTAACCACCCTCATCCCTCTTCTCTGCCCCCACCCTCATTTTCACTGTGGATAGGTCTGGCAGGCATGCATGCAGGCAGCAAACAGTTAAGAGCTGTTTAATCAATGCATTAATATAGGAATACAGACTAAAAGGCAGGCAAAGTAGCACCTGCCAGGAAAAAAAAAAAAAGGACCTTATAACTGTGCCTTGAAAGGTAAGTTTGTAGGCATGCAGGAAGGGAGATTCAGCCAGAGACACCCCACGGTCGTCTTCTCTGAACTTCTTGCTTGAATCCCAAGTGCTTCTTACAGAGATTCCCCCTTTCCTCTTCAGGTTGAAAACTGGACGGAGCTTGCCCTTTCAAAACAAAGGCTCTAGGTCTGTGACTCCCAACTTTATGGTCCCAAAGTGTTTGATCTTTGCTCAGAGCAATTTAACAATCTCATTCTTCCCCCCTTACCTGTGTGTAAGTAACACCTTAAAGCATGTTGTCAGGGTTCTCCAGAGAAACAGAACCAATAGGATAAAGAAATCAAGGTGGAGAGAGAGTTATTTAAAGGACTTGGTTCGTACAATTGTGGGTGTTGGCAAGTCCAAAACCTGTAGGGCAGGCTGGCAGTCTGAAAATTCAGATAAGAGTTGATGTTGCAGGCTGTAGTTCCAATTCAGCAGGGTAGTGAGCTGGAAACTCTGGCAAACTTCCTGTCGAAAACCTGTTCAAAAAAAAAAATAGAAAGAAAAAAAAAAATGAAAACCTTTCAAAGTCTTGAAGAGAATTCCTTTTTCATCAGAAACCCCAGTCTTTGCTTTTAAGGACTTTGCTAATTGGATGAGGCCCAACCACATTACAGAGGGTGATATGTTTTAGTCAAAGCCTGATTTAAATGTTAATCACATCTGAAAAAAAAAATACCTTCACAGTAACATCTAGACTGTTGTTTAATCAAACAACTGGGCACCATAGCCTAGCCAAGTTGATACATAAAATTAGCCATCATAGGGCCGGCCCGTGGCTCACTCAGGAGAGTGTGGTGCTGATAACACCAAGGCCACAGGTTCAGATCCCTATATAGGGATGGCCGGTTAGCTCACTTGAGAGAGCGTAGTGCTGACAACACCAAGTCATGGGTTAAGATCCCCTTACTGGTCATCTTAAAAAAAAAAAAAATTAGCCATCACACATTGCAGTGGACTGAATGTCCCCCCAAATTCATTGAAGATTAATCCCCACTGTAACTGCAGAGGGTGTAAAATCCTATTATGATAATTGAAAGGAGGGGCCTTGAAGAAACAGGTGATTAGATTACCATGCCCAATAAATGGATTAATCCATGGATGGTTTAATGGTGATCATAGACATGGTTCTGAGGATTTTAAAGGGAAGAAGGAGCGAGGAATTATCTCTCTGCTTCTATCATTTCACTATGTGATATCCTATGTTGCTGTAGTCACCTCACCAGATGTGTTCCCTGGACTTTGGACTTCCCAGTCTCTGAAACTGTAAGCAATACATATTGTTTCTTTATAAATTACCCAGTTCTATGTATTTCTGTTATAAGCAACAGAAACAGACTAATCCACACATGTTGACATAAATCATGCAAAGTTTCAGCTGTCCAATCTGTTAGGCCACCATTTTGGTTTCCTTCCAAATCATCATTGGATTTTCAAGAGTCCCTTACCAAAGTGCATCTTTCCATCCAAAAACCCGACCACTTGGAGAATGAAGCCACTCATCCACTAGCATCTCAGCACAGATTAACAGAAAGGGGAGAGAGGTATAAACAGGTCTTAAAAACCATATGTCTCCATTTTGCCTTTTATCACACTGCCAGTTCTTAGAATGTGAGAACTGGCTCTCACTTCTGTCTCCTCATGCCCCAGTATGGCACCTGGCTGAAAAGAAGTCACTCCCTAGACGTGTGCTGTTCCACTGCATTACCTTGAGTGGAGCGGCACATATCTTAACATTTTTTTTTAATTCCCCTGTCCTTTGCCCCCATCCCAAACCAGCGTGGACAACGCTGGAAGCCTGAGGACAGATGGATGGCTGATTCCTGAGGTGTTCCCTGGTGACCTCTACCACTGCCATGGCTTGTCTGTTGGTGGTGAGAACAAACCAGCTGATAGATGCAAATGCATTTTGTAAACTGCCAGGGGTTGAGAATCATAAACAGTACCTGTCTCCTCTGAAATCCAGTTAGTCCTGAGTACAGTGGTTGCATATCTTTGCTGGGGCCGAGAGTGTGTGGGGAGGCACTGGAGTTCAGAGGGGTGGGAGGACAGGATGGATAACAGTGGTTTGCGATTTAGTAGATAACACAGGACTTTCAGTTAAATCCGAATTTCATAGAGACAACGAATGTGTACTTTGATCCATGCAATATTTGGGACATGCTTATAGTAAAAAGTATTTGTTGTTTCTCTGAAATTCAAATTTAATTGGGCGTCCTGTAGGAGAATTTGATCTGGTAACCCTAGGATAGCCTTAACCCAGAAAGGGATTCGATACCCCCACCCCCGTCGCGCTCCACCCAAGTGTCCTAGGGTCCTTGTTGTTAAACCAGCTGGACAAAGCCGGTGCGCCTGTCGCTTTCGAGGATTCCTTCAGCCAAGAGGGGGCCGGGCCGTCTCTATCTTTGGCGAGTCCCAGTCGCTGGGGGTGCAGCCCAGCGCCCCGCACGTAGCAGCGGCTCCAGGGCCGCAAAGTCCCCCTGTGGAGCCCGAGCACGCCCGCCCCTCCGACCCTAAGAAGGTGGTGGGCTGGACAGACCAAGAAGAAAGACGCACAGGGCGTTGGGAGGGCTTCGTCGCAGAACCCAGACCCCCAAATCAGGGAAGAGACTCAGCAGTTTGAAAGACGCTACGTACCTCCCCTTCTGGCTTCTAGTTTCCTCCTTCCCAGGAGGAGAGTCGGGTCAGTCTTCCTGTATCTGTCCAAGCTCGAGTGAGAATGCCCACAGGTGCCAACCTAGAATTCCCTGCAAGAAGTTTCTCGTGTGGATTGACTGCCAGGAAAGCACACGTGGTGATGGCGCCTAAAACCATTGCCGAAACCCGGGATCGAACCAGGGACCTTTAGATCTTCAGTCTAACGCTCTCCCAACTGAGCTATTTCGGCTGCCTCTGGCAGGTTTTTTCTACCTAATTATAATGAAAGTATGTTCGTTCCGTGTTAATAAGGTTATTGTAAAAGTTGAGCTGGAGGTAGGCATTTTACAAATATCAAAGGTGATAAAGCAAGGTCCTTATTTACAAGCTGGAAATGATAAATAACTTCACTTTTCTCAGGGTTTGTTTTTGTTTGTTTGCTTGGTAAATTGCCCTGCAGCTTACTTTTCTCATTTAAAAATAAATCATGGACTTTTCCCATGGCAATTATGTAGATATATTTTATGCCTTTAAATCAATGCACAGTATTGGATAGTATGGATATAACACAATATATTTAATCAAACTACTAACGATGGACATCTTTACTTTTTTCTAGATTTTTATTATTAAAAACAATAGCAATGAACACTCCTTTGTATACATTTGTTCTTGAGTGAAGCAGATTTTGCAAAGTCAAAAGATATAAACATTTTGAATGTTTACAGATATCCTTAAACTAACTGGACTCCAGAAATGTATAGAAGAGGACAGGCTTCAAATGTAAAGGCTTCAAATGTAGACTTTCACTGTTACCTCCACATGAGGTATACATAGAGTCACTGTATTTGTTCAGAGCATTGATTTGCTAAACCTAGTACTAAAAATATACCTCAATTTTTATAACACCATCTTGGCTTTCTTTTCATTTGTAAATACATATTGTCAAAAAATGGAATTGGGGGCCGGCCCGTGGCTCACTCGGGAGAGTGTGGTGCTGATAACACCAAGGCCACTGGTTCGGATCCCATTTAGGGATGGCCAGTTAGCTCACTGGTGAGCATGGCACATCAAGTCAAGGGTTAAGACCCCTTACCAGTCATCTTTTAAAAAAAAAAAAAAAATGGAATTAGCTCAAGCCTCTCCCAAACTCTGAGAAGCAAAGTTGTGGTTTAACAATATGCCTAATATGATGATTTTATTCCACCTCCACCTCCCATTTCATAGTTTTGCATTTCTTGTATTTATTCACTTAAAAATGTTTTAAATAAACTCCATAAACTGTTAGAATAATTCGCTGCTTCATATTTACTTGATTCATAAATAAGAAAATAATGTAGGCTTGTTATTACTTGAAATGAAATCATGAACTTAGTTTAGAATTTATAAACAACAGATTTAAATGGAGGATGATTCTAGATTGCCCCAAGAGAGATGAAGGAAAAAGTGCTTCTGAAATGGAAGCGTAGGACTGTCATGCTTAAACTAGATGTCATCACAGTTTTTTCAGACTCAAGAGCCTATCATTTGCTTATTAGCTTAAACTTCACCTTTTGCTTTCCCTGTGCAGTTGTAGTAGGGAACATCCTAAAATAGACTGCAGACAACCTCCCAGCCCCCCAAATGCCCTGCATAATTCCTGAGACTGTTACCTGTTATTAGGTAACATGTTATTAGGTTATATGTACTATATAGCACAGCTAACTCTAAAATATGTGATTATCTGAGTAGCCCTGACCTAATCACATGAGCCCTTTAAAAGCGGAAGGTTTTCTACAGCTTTTTGCAGAAGGGAGTCAGAGATTCAAAACAAGCTGACTGCAATCCTCTCTGCCTAGCTTCAGGATGGGAGGGACCACATGGCAAGGAATGCAGGCATCCTCTTGGAGTTGAGAGTGGCTCCTAGCTGACAGCCAGTGAGGAAATTGGTCTTCAGTTCTACAGTTGCAAGCTACTAAAATTTGCAAACAAGAAGAATGAGTTTGAAAGCTGATTTTCCCCTGTGCCTCCAGATGAGAACTCAACCTGGTCAACATCTTGATTTCAGCCATGTGATACCCAGAGCAGAGAACCCAGCCATGCCACGTGAGATTTCTCGCCTGCAGAACTGTAAGCTAATAAACAGGTGTTGTTTTAAGCCACTAAGTTTATGGTAATTATTTGTGCAGCAATGGAAAACTAGTGCAGTAGTATAGACTTGTCGTAGACTTGGCATATGGATCACAGAGTGAATTTAAATCCCTGTCCGGTCACTTACTTGCCTATGATTTTGGGCAAGTCCTTCTTAGTTATTTTACATATATATTATATATATATTATATATTATATATAATATATATGTGTGTGTGTATATATGTGTGTAATTATATAACATATATAATTATATATATTAGTGTAATAATATATATAAGTGTAATTACACTAATGTATATGTATATGTATAATTACACTAATCCTAGCCCTAATTGAATCAGAATTTCTGCAGATGGTGTCCAGGTAGTATATATTTTTTTAAGTTGGCCAGATGATTTTTTTTTTTTATTTTTTTTTATTTTGTCGATATACACTGTATATGATTATTATGGCCCGTCACCGACACCTCCCTCCCTCCTCCCTCTCT